>NW_006960769.1:147355-157676 GCF_000164805.1 Carlito syrichta
ACCTCATCTCTACAATAAATCAAAAAATTAGCCGGGCGTGGTAGCACGTGCCTGTAATTCTGGCTACTCGGAAGGCTGAGGTGGAAGGATTGCCGGAGCCCAGCAGGTCAAGGCTGCGGTGGCCAGGAGCGGCCACTGCACTCCAGTCTGGGTGACAGAGTGAGACTCCAACTCAAAAAATATATATATATTGTGCATTTATTCTTACATGTTTAAACTTCAGTCACCTTCAAAGTACTCTCCATTTGATGCAATACACCTATTGAAGTGCTTTTTCCACTGCTCAAAAGAGTTTTTGAACTCATCAGTGTTGATGCCTTTTAGTGCTTCTGCTGTTTTTTGTTTCATCTCTTCCACATTGGCAAAACGTTTCCCTTTGAGGACTGTTTTCATCCAGGGAAACAAAAAAAAGTTGCTCAGTGTGAGATTGGGTGAATAGGAAGGGTGGGGCATGGGGGGGGCAGATCATGTTGCTTTTGGTCAAAACCTGCTGAACACTCAGCACAGTACAGGCAGGTGTGTTGTCATGGAGGAAGACCCAGTCACCTGTTTGCCACAACTCGGGACCATTCTTGAGAACGCAGCATCTCACAACACTAGCTGGTTCACTGATGCTGAGGGTTTCTAGAACACTTACCTAGTGGGGATAGCCTGTCTACAAGTACCTCCAAAAGCTAATTCCAGTTTTTTTGGGTCTCCCCCTTGTACTTACAGGGTCCTTTATTTACCACCTAAATACATGTCTGAGGCCATCTATAGCCGTACTTCCCTCTTCCTGATCCCCTAGAAAATCTCCCTCTTCTTGATCCCCTCCAAGAAAACAAACTCCTTGATTCCTTAAGGAAGGATAAAGATGCAAAACTTGGAATCAGAAAAGCTGGTGTTAGTTCTGGCTCATCCACTTACTGTCTAAATCCTTTGGCAAAGTAAGTTTGACTGAACCCATGGTTTTCTTATTTTATTGTTTTAGTTATTTATTTTTTTGAGATGGGGTCTTGCTGGAGTACAGTGGCATGATCTTAGCTCATTGCAGCCTCAAACTCTCAGGCTCAAATGATCCTCTCATTTTAACCTCGAGAGTGGCTGAGATGATAGGCACACACCACCATGTTCAGCTAATATCCTTATTTTTTGTGGAGACGAGGTCTCTCTATATTGCCCAGACTGGTCTCGAACTTGGGGACTCAAGAGATTCCCCCCATTTCAGCCTCCCAAAGTGCTGGGATTACAGGTCTGAGCTACTGTGCCTGGCCAGTTTCCTCATTTTAAAGTAAGGGGGAATGTGGCTCATGCCTGTGATGCCAACACTTTAGGGAGGCTGAGGCAGGAGGATTGCTTGAGCCTGGGAGTTCAAGACAAGTCTAGGCAACATAGTGAGACCTTGTCTCTACAAAAAATTAGCCAGGTATGGTGGTGTGCTCTGTAGTTCCAGCTACTCAGGAGGCTGAGGCAGTAGGATGGTCTGAGCCTAGGAGGTCGAGGCTGCAGTGAGCCATGATTGTGCCACTGTACTCCAGCCTGAGCAACAAAGTGAGACCCTAAAACAGTAAGTAAATAAATGAATGAATGAGTGAATGAATGAATGAATGAATAAATAAATAAATAAATAAATAAATAAATAAATGTGTTGAACTTGATTATTTCTTGGGAATCCTCCAGTTTCAATGTCACTATGATTCTAGATGAAGTAGAGTGTAATTCTACAGACGCGAGGTCAGTGGCGTCTAAGCACCAACAGGTCTCCAAGGGAGAAATGGATCCACCTCACTTTTTTGATAATCTTATCCTTTTTTTTTTTTGAGTCAGAGTTTCACTCTGTTGCCCAGACTGGGGTGCAGTGGCAAAATCATGGCTACTGCAGCCTCAACCTCCTGGACACAGGTGATCCTTTTGTCTCAGCTTTCCAAGTAGCTGGGACTACAGGCAGGCACCATTATGCCCATCTGATTTTTTTTTTTTAACTGGTAGAGATGAGGTCTTGCCATGTTGCCCAGGTTGGTCTCAAGCTCCTAGACTCATGCAACCTCTCATCTTGGCCTCCCAAAGTACTGGGATTACAGGTGTGAGGCACCATGCCTGGCCTGATAACCTTATTCGCATTTGCTCTTCTTCCTAGAAGGAGACATCAAGGAGAATGAAATAATCCATTGGCAAATATAGTCCTCTGCCTGTCCAACCACCCCTTACCCAAGAGCAAAATTCGATAAGCAAAAAATGAGATGTAGTATATATGTTTGTAAAATATATTTCAGTTTATACCTATAATTTTTAGAAAGAACATGTCAAGGCAGGAAAGTTTCCCCTCATTTGTTTATTATATATAATTGGGTTATAGCCTCACAATAAGTACATTCAAGGAACACAAGGATTGTGTGATAGGGTAAGCATTCCCATGACTAGGTTATGTTTCATGGCACAACTGCCTTTAAGAAACAGAGATGGGCCAGGTGCGGAGGCTGAAGCCTGTAATCCCAGCACTTTGGGAGGCTGAGGCGAGAGGATTGTCTGAGCCTGCGGGTTCGAGACCAGCCTAGGCAACATAGTGAGACCTTATCTCTACAATAAATTAAAAATTAGCTGGGCATGGTAGTGCGTGCCTGTAGTTCCAGCTACTTGGAAGACTGAGGCGGAAGGATAGCCTGAGTCCAGCAGGTCAAGGCTGCGGTGGCAGGAGCGTGTCACTGCACTCCAGCCTGGGCAACAGGGTGAGACTCCAACTCAAAAAAAAAAAAAAAAGAAGCAGAGATGATCTTTGGTGGGCCTGGCCTAAGCAGGTGAGCCCTTGAAGGCATTGGCCTCTTCCTGAAAAGGTTTGAACCCAACGGAGAGTCTACAATGATGGATTTAAAGATGGCGAATACTGTGGCAAGTGCTTTCACTAGGAATAGAAAGCCAGAAAGAAAACAAGAACTTCAGTCCTCCAACTACAAGGGAGGATCCAAAAAAATCAGATTTTTTGGAGGGCAGGCACCTTGCAGTACAGGCATCCTTCTCTAGATAAGTGTTCTAGGAACCCATTGGCATCAGTGTACCAGCTAGCGTTGTTGTGAGAGGCTGTGTCTGACTTCAGTGAAGTTTTTTCTGAAGATTCTTTCAATTCATATGCCCTTTTCATGTTACGAGCACCCCTGCCCACCACCATGCTGAATGTTCAGCAGTTTTTGGCCAAAAATGGCATGATCCCTTTGCCCCTCCTTCCCTATTCACCCAATCTTACCCCCCAAGCAACTTTTTGTTTGTTTGTTTCCCTGTATGAAAAAAAAGTCCTCAAACGGAAATGTTTTGCCAGTGTAGAAGACGTGAAACAAAAAAGGGCAGAAGCACTAACAGGCATCAAAATGAGTTCAAAACTGTTTTGAGCTTTGGAAAAAGTGTCTTGATAGGTGTATTGCATCAAATAGAGAGCACTTTGAAGGTGACTAAAGTTTAAACATGTAAGAATAAATGCACAGTTTTTTAATAAATAAATTCTGGGTTGTTTTGAATCCCCCTTCATATAAGGAACGGAATTCTACCAGCTTCCTGAATGATCTTGGAAGTGGATTCTTCTCCGAAGCCTTCAGATGACAACTCAGCCTAACTGATACTTGAGCGTGAGACCCTGAGCAGAGAGCACAGTTGAGCTGTGCTGGACTTCTGATCTACCAAAATAAGAGCAAAATAAGTGAAATTGTTATAAGCCTCTAAGTTTGTGGTATTTTTTTATGTGGCAATAGCAAATAAACTAAAATAATGGTATTCTCATTGAATGTGACATATGTTTTTTAAAAGAATTGTTTTCTTTCTCCTCTCTTCTTGTCTTTCTCCAAAGCCTTGGTCTTTTCCCCTACCATGCCATTATTTTATGGACTATAACTGGAAAATGCCATTTTGTTGCATTAAAATCTTCTCTCATATCACTTATCTCTCCCCTCCCCACACCCCATGGTTGACCGAGATGCAGAGATGTATGAATCTTTGGTATGTAATATACATGTTTAGTTAGGGCTGAAGGATCAAACCAGAAAACCCAGATTTCAAGAATCAAAGCAAACAATCTGCTTATTTTGAAGTAACTCAGATATGTTTCATTCACTGCATCTAGTTATCTAGAAACACAGTAACCTTGACATAGCGGTTGAAGAAAAAGCAGAAGCAATGTCAGCATAAATGCCTGAACATTTTAATATCATTTATCAATAAACATTATGAGAATACCATGTATTTGAATACATGCTTTTCCTGAGGAAAACCTGCATCCTATCTTCTGTTTCCTGATGTCGCAGCTGGATCTTATTACAAGGGTAGGATGCACCATGGGAAGCGTGCCTAAACTTTTTAAACTACAAAAGGAAAGCCGATCTTCATTAATTAGATGTCTAGATTGCGCAGGCTGACCACTGTATTATTGTATGTAACATAGTGAAAAACACTATGCTATGGCTTGTTGATAGCTCCACCCAGGTAATTTAGCTAAGCCTTATTTGCTAAGATATTCTATC
This sequence comes from Carlito syrichta, assembly GCF_000164805.1. Classification (NCBI taxonomy): domain Eukaryota; kingdom Metazoa; phylum Chordata; class Mammalia; order Primates; family Tarsiidae; genus Carlito; species Carlito syrichta. The sequence continues at coordinate 151,837 of NW_006960769.1, forward strand.
AACCACAAAGGCAGGATTTGGTGTCAGGTCAAAAATCAGATCAAACTGTGACTTGAGTGAATGCTCTGCAATAAAGGAAACTGAGAACACAGTATGATGTCTTTCTAACGTTTAATTCAGGAAAAATGTCATCTCCAGCACAGCTTAACATGGTGCTACTACATAATGCAGATAAGTGAAAATATTAACAAGTCAATGATTCATAACTAGGACTCACCATTTAAAACTCATATTCTCTGCCTTTGTGAAAACCATGGAATTGGATTTAAAAAGAAGCCACCTAATTTTAAACTTAAGCAAATGTGAACAATGGATTTTAGAATGAAGGATAAGTCTGTGGATCGCAAACCCTCACCTGAATAATGATTAGCTCTTTTAATAAAAAGAAAGAACTCAAGGAAAAAAAATACTTAGAAAGTCATAATCTGGAAGAACTTCGAATCTGGGAATCCAAGTAAATCATGATTTAGCTTCTACCCACTTTAACCAAAGTCTTCCCAGGTGCTAGAGTCAGCGCTAAAGAAAAGCTATTACAAAGCTATTATGTTAAGTAATTGTAATCTTTGTCTGCTTCAACTTCTTTTACCTGTGTCTTTGTCGTGCATATAATTATCCTGTGGGAAAACACTTCAAGCTCAAATGAAATCAAGGGCTTCAGTTTATGCCCACACGGACCTTGTCAAGTAGCCAATGACTTGCCCTTTCATTGTGAGTGACTAATATCAATGCTGGCTCTAAAGAAAGACACTTTTCATAATCGCCCAACAATCTGCTAAGTGAAAACATATGGACAGGCTTAGGCAAAGCCTGCCAGGGGTCTTGGCTGAATGGAAAACAGGTGCTCTCATTCTCTGCCACGTTAATACCCCATTTACCCCCAAGTCCAAAGGTTATAGGACTAATAGCTGCCTTGTGGTAATCAGGGAAAGCCAAGACACTAGCCCTGGTGAAACATCTGGGACATATTTTACATACTTGCACACATGCTTCAGGCTCAATTAAAGTGAGGCTTTGGCACATTTATTAATCTTTTTTACTTTTATCCTATAAGAGGACCCACTGACCTGACCCCACTATTATACCATATGAGAAAACAGAGAAATAATGAGAGCTAGAGGTCAGTACCTGCTCGTATGGCAAAAAATACATTTGTTTTCTCATGAAGTTCCATTATGCATGACTTTATACACAGACTTTAAGTAGAGGAACCAATGAATTTTTAAAAGTAGGAAATTACCCTTCTCCCACTCAGACACTGATAGCCAAGACTTACAGCAAGGACTGCTGTGAATGCCAGTCAAGAGATAGAAACTGATCAATGAATACTTATAGGATCCCTTCAGATTTTCATTTCTTATAGTAAAATCTGTGTATGACACGATTTTCCACTCTAAGATTCTTCCTTCTATTATTATGCAAGCACGTAAAAGTCTACTGCAAATTACATGTGAAATTTTTTGTTTGTTCAGATACGATTTTTATGCTATCGCTCACATTATGTAAAAAAGAAAAATCTCCTTATAGATCACTCAAATAAAGAGTTGGATTTAAGCAAATCAGCTCACGATCCTTTCACATGGAAAGCACATTGCTTGTCGGCATCCTGTGTAGAAGAATACAGTTGAACTCACACTGTAATTTAAGCACTCACTTTCAATCAACTTTGGTAACTAGATCTGAAAATGTGTTAGAAGCAGGGTGTCACTTTCAGACAACCAAACACTAGATTACAATAGATGTTGCTCCAGAGATTTGGTGTTATTTCCACCCTGGCATGTTCCACTTGACATCTATGTTTTGGTGAGCTGGTTAACCAGGTGTGTCTATTTCCCGCGCCTAACATTCTCTCTATTAAACATGACCATAAAAAGGGGAGATTAGAAGTATAGAATATCAACAAACGGGCTAAAAATATATGGGTTGACTTCAAGCAGGGACATTGAAGTACTAGACTTCGCTAAGGGTTTCCATTTATTAACATTTCTGGGGAAACGCCTGCTGCTGGGATGGATCTTTATGGTGGCTTTAATAATAAAGCAGCAACAAGCAAGAGAAAATGGCCATAAATGGATGGCAGCTCAGTGTTTATCAGCAGAGAAATGATGATTCAGAGCTGGCATGTTGAGTTAAAATACAAGCTCTCTACGGCTCTGCAGCTGACCTTAACAATAAATCATATCATTTATTGCCAGAAGTGTATGCTCATGTTATTTAACATTAAAAACAAGCACATATGTATTTTTGCAGGAAGATTTTGTTAGTTTATGTTTGATGATATTGCTAATGACTAAATGATGCACAGAAGAAAAATTTCACATAAAAGCTCTATCAATTTTGAAATGTTTGAAATAGCATCAGGAGGGGAAAAATGTGTATGTGTGTGTGTGTGTGTGTGTGTTTCCATTTTGCTTTGAGCATTAAATATTAGTCAGGAAAAAAATCATCTGGGGGGCCAACTAATCACTGAATTTTTGTATGTGACATTCCTAATGCTTACTTCCAGCACACAAATTCTTACACTGGAATCTAACTTTACATCTCTGCTGGAAACAAAGGTCAAGGGCATAAATAGGCATAAATTAAGATACACTGTTTTTCTCCTTTCTTCAAAAAAATGTCATCGCTTTACTGTAACCCAAGTCAGATAGAATCTAGTGAAGGTCAAAATCTGGTTTTATATACTGAACAACGTAGAAATAATTAATGATGGCCCCTTCCCCGCCTCTTGACCTCACCCTAGGACTTTTTAGATTTTAGATCTGGAAATGCCTAGAGATGATGTCACAGACTTACTATCCTCTTTGCCACAGAGAGTGGTACTTTCCAGCCTCTGCTGCTGTGGTGCAAGGTCATTCTAATTCCTACCTTCAGTTGTCCCCTCTCTCTAGGGGACAACCAATCCAAGAAGTCCCCGAAACTAGCTGTTATTTACTGTGGTCACCATCCCCACGCCAATCAGGAATCAAAATACAACCTCTCTGAAAGGGCTTTCTTGACCAAGGAACCCCGGGGTCATTTCAAACCCAGGGAATGATAGTGAGCACTGAGGTTATTTAAATGTCCTCTGGAGCACTCTGCACACGCGTGTCCTTTGGCTGAGCAGTTCTTTGAAAATTACAGATGACAATATCCATGTTCAACTCATGCAGGCTGCTATTTTTTCACTCCCTTCTATCCCCAAAGCATAGCCCGATTTGTAATACTCAAGATAGGACACATTTTTGCCCTTCAAAAACAGTCGTCACTGCTGTTATCTTCACGAGAGCTATCAAGTTTCAGACAAGCTGAATTATTATTTTTTTTTGTTCCTGGCAGAAAAATATTTGACCCAGCTCTGGACAAAAGCGAAGAGGATTTATAGCCCTCTCTCCCTCTTTGCAACATGCAGTGGCATTGTTAGGATGATAAACAGCACTGTCCAATTTTCTGGACTCAAACACTTCAACTCCTTTTTAACTGTCTGTGAAAACAGTGTCATGTCTACATTTCCCCCATCCCCAGGTACCCAAGTGCTGGGAAAGATAATTACCTTGTCATCTTTGTCATCTTCTTCTTCCTCGTCCTCTAGTATGTCCTCCACTACCTGCAGACAGAAACAGAAGTCGTTTTTTGTACTCTTAAAGGAGGGAATTTTGTTCTGTCATTTTGAACCTTTTGGAAACAAAAACTTTATTAACATTTGAAACAGATGCACTGAGAGGGAATATTTGATCTAGAGATAGTGATTAGGAAAATGTCCTGCCTTTAGTTGACTGAAGCCAAGGAACTGGATCCCAGGCAGGGGAGCCCGATTTACATGAAATGTTTGCGACAACTTAAAGAATTTGAAATATACATACGGTAAACTAACATTCATTTGGGGGATACTTTACATCACGAAATTTTCTGTTCCACTTATTCTGCAGTCTATTTTAATCAGACACTTTAAGTTTAGAATTAGAAAACTAAGCATGAAACAGCTCTGCTATTTCTAATTGACTTTTCACCAAACTCTAAGATAGAAAACTATGTCTGTTAATTAAGTCATGCTGGTGGTCTATGGCATAAATATCTTTTATGATTGAAATTTTAATTCTTATGTATAAATGTCATCTTGACTGTCTCTTACTTTTTGATTTTGTGGATTACCTGAAATTCTCATTTTAATGCTCTGCAATCTAACGCAAAGATTGTGAGAATGGCTATTATTGCTACAGGAAAATTAGAAATGTATTCTATAATTAAATGTGTTTAATATGTGTGTGTAACCCATGTAGGTGGATATGCATATGTGTGTGTTTCTTTAACAGTTCCTAGTTGGCCTACTTCAGCAAAATGGAATAGTCATTTTGGATTTGCCAAATAATTTCCCTTTGCCTTGATGCATACATATAACTGCAGACATTCAGAATGGGATTTCGCTCCATTTCAGGTTTTTATAAACATGGTTTTATGCACTTCACAAACATACACATATGGACTCCAAGGAAACCAAAAATTTTAAAAACTTTGGAAGGAGGGGTTTTATCTAGGTAAGTCTCAACTTAATGTACTTATGATATCTGAAATCATTTCTAAATCTTTGTAGTGCTTTTTTTTTTGCCCTAATTCTGTATCTCTGTAAAGACGCAATAGAATTATGATTAGCAAATCTTTTAAAACCTTTCTCCCAAAGTCATAATTTTAAAGGATAGAGACACTTAACCCTTCTTTCATGTGACTTTTTTTTACAGAAACAGAAATATTCTGTGGGTGAAAACTTCAATAACCAAGACTATATTATGCAAAGAATTACATAAACTGAGATAATATGTCAGAACTCTCAGTCCTAATATTTTTTTCTCAACTGAAAACATGAACTGAGTTTAAAAAATAGCCCAAATACAAACCCCAAGGTTTCATGAATCAATATGTAACCCAAAGCATCTGACAACCTGTGAGATCGTTCCCAATTTAATGTCACACTTTAAAACTTCTGTTAAATGGTACAATTTTATAATCTTTCCTTTGGACATTCAGCATTTCAAAAGAATCATAGTGGCACAATATTCAGTTTCCAACATCTGATGAGAGCTTATACTTACTTTGGGGACATAAAAAGCAATTCTGCCTTAAAAAGAAAGACATACTCTTGACATTCTCTCTAACTATATTCAGCTACATCATAAACACTTAAAACCCCTTGTCCAAGGCACACAGTGCTAGATAATGTGGAAATACAAAAAGAGGTAACCCACAAATACTTCATCTATTTTCCTATCTACCCTCAACTGGCTTGTAATTCAGTTGAATTTAAATAGGGGCGATCAGATAAAATTTCATGGTGACTTTTAATTTCCTCAAATTTGAAGTATTCACATTATAAATATAAAGACAACAATGGTGACAAGAAATAGTTGAGGTGATATATGCCAGGCTATTCCAAATTGGGCTATTTGTAATGGAGATTTAAAACAGAAAAGAAGCTACAATGTTTGGCCCATTGTGTTGCATTAAAATAATTCACTGACCCTCACAAGACTTTTAGTAAATGATGGTTGTTTTGACCTTCTAATAAAATATTTTTTAAATTGAAATTTAACTTAAGTAGGTTTTTTTTATTTTTTGCTAAAATTACCCATGCAGAATCATATCAAATGTATCAAGGAAAATGAAATGAACACTATGCTTTTACTCCTGTGAATAAACTCAAAAAATATTATAGCTATTGGCTCAGCCTGTAATCCCAGCACTTTGGGAGGCCGAGGCAAGTGGATTGCCTGAGCCCGTGGGTTTGAGACCAGCCTGGGTAACTTGGGGAGACCTTGTCTCTACAGTAAATCAAAAAACTAGCCGGTTGTGGTGGCAGGCGCCTATAGTCC
>NW_006960769.1:157723-171783 GCF_000164805.1 Carlito syrichta
AAAAAAAAAAAAAAAAAAAAATGTACTACTTGCAACCTCTCTGCAGCACTTGTTAAAGGGGATTTCTTTGTTTGCTTGTTTGTTTAGTTATTTATTTTTTGAGTTGGAGTCTCACTCTGTCACCCAGTCTGGAATGCAATGGCACACTCACGGCTACCGCAGCCTCAACCTGCTGGGCTCAGGTGATCCCTTCCACCTCAGCCTTCCAAGTAGCTGGAACCACAGGTGCACATCACCACACCCAGTTAATTTTTTGATTTACTGTGGAGACAATGTCTTGCCACGTTGCCCAGGCTGGTCTCAAACTCCTAAACTCAGGCAATCCGCTCGCTTTTACCTCCCAAAGTGCTGGGATTACAGTTGTGACCCACCACGCTTGGCTCTGTAGATGCTTTAAAGGCAGAATGGATAAGTGACTATTATTTATCTCAAAGCTGACTTAGTTCACCTGGAAAGACTTATACCTAACCAATGATGCAGATTAATGAAAGAAAATATTCAAAATGTTTTCAAACATTTGCCTGGTAATAGAACCCATGAATATTTAACCTTTAAAGTTGGGAGATCTCCACTATCTTCAAATAAATTGTTCAAAAATTCAAAATATGATTGAGCCATAAACCAAGCCACTAGCTTACTCTACACATTTCACCAATCGGCTGTGGATCTTATGTTCAAGTATGGCTCAGAGAGGTCTACACAATCAGGCTCATCATTTGCAAAACCCAAACTGTTCCTACCCTGCACAAGTGGGTAATTGGCTACGCACAATTACTCCACAAATGTGCAGCCAGAACCACCCAATACAACCATTTGCTTTTACATTTGGCAGAAAAGTGTTGTTAGTGAGAGGCCTTTGTGTCATGTTGTAGCGCCCTAGTGAGGGCTTTCCCCTCCTCCAGTGGCTTTTTAATGTTACATCATAAACACCTACAAGTGAGGATTTATAATACTGATGGTTTCCTATTGATGCCTTTAAGCTGCTTCAGAATGTCTCCCACTACCACATTTTGCTCAGGTGAAGCTTAAGGTGCTTTAGAAAATGGAGATGATAATAGCACCTATCCCACAGTGTTGATTAAGGATCCAGCGAGATAATGTACACCAAGTGCTTAATACAGTTCCTGTCTCCAAGTAAGTACTCAAACATGTTACCTGTTAATAAAAATAAAATAGCATCAATTTAATATTTTAAACATTAATTTTTGGAAATTAAATTATATATTTTTTTCTGAGCAAAATATCCTGTGTTCTTAATGACATACAAAATTCTGATTCATGTTTTTTCCCTAAGAAATACATACAGGGCCACAGGCAGAGGTGTAGATAAAGATCCTAAATTAAAATGATGATGCTTTTACAACTGATTTTCAGGCTTTAATGGTCCAATGAAATGGATGGCTCTGAGGACGGGAGTGTCTCAGAAGCTGAGCTGTGCTTTAGGACATGAGCTCCAGTCAAATGCAATGAACATAGAAACTGCAAACTGAGCTTTTAAAAACAAACTGCATATATCACCGAAGTGCGTTTAATGACTGCACAAAATTGCAGCCCTTTCCAGAGAACTCAAATAACACCTGCTATTTAGAATGAGAGTGCTGGAGTTTAACACTTAACTAAGGAAACAAATAAAGGAGTCCTAGTCTCAAATTTCAGCTCTTTCTTCTTCAAATAAAACCAGATAAGCGCTATGTAGTTTTGTTTTCAAAGTCCAGTTGCCCAAACATTTGTAGGCAATAATTTCATAACAATATATACGAAGGATTTCCTTGAGGGAAGAAAATGAAAAGAGTGACTAAAAATGCATGTGATAGAAAAGATACATTTACAAAGTTGGGTTTTTTTTTTCTTTTTCCTTTTTTTTTTTTCTTAAGGGGGAATATCTCAGATCGACTCTAGAATTCTCTGTTCAAATTATGCTTTCTGATACCTTGCTTGAAAGCAAGTAGTATTAATCAAACAAAGGAAGGGCACTAGGGAAATCAGAAAGATGTAATGCAAGCAGTTAAAAGTGACATGACCTTCTGTAATGTCGCTCGTCACAGACTTATATGCCACACACTGGAGGAAGGTCTTGAAAGAAACTGATTCTTGGTACTATTCCTTGAATGTAATACTAATAAAGATGACATTTTAAAAAACACACATAGACAGCCCCAAATGTTTCCTGCCAGCTATATTACAGCCAAAGAATAAGCAGATAACATTATTTTCAAAAGCATAATATTTCTTTCTCCACATTCAATATTTGTCATTAACATATAAAATATAACATGTGGCTATACATTAAAAAATCCATTTACAAAATGAAAAAAGTTATATCTATAGAATCCATATCTTATATAGTTGTAGAGGACCTCTTAATATTGTAAGTCTTTTAATTATAATCCAGTATAACACAACACTTTGCAATTCTCAAGGAAATCACATTTGACTGAAAATGTTAATAATGATGTTGGGAATAGGAATAAAAATATGAAAAACTGTTTGAAATTATTCCACCAGACAAAGATGTAGAAGGGAGGTGACAAGAAGACTGTAGAAACAGAAAGACCAATGACAAAATGAGGAAAAGTGGGTTCAGGTAAACTTCATTATTAAAATCATTATGGGACAGTGAATACTAATTATTACTTTTCAACACCAATTTAGGGTGCATATTTAAAACTAATGTGACAAGATGAGGTTAAAAGATCCATGAATAATTCTTAAAAGACTTCATATTACAATTGTCCCAGTAATAAAGTCTTCCACTTATTTGAATCCCTTTAAACAAAAGGAACCAAAAGAATCTTAGTTATGTTAGCCTTGTAGGATAACTATTGAGTTCTGTGAAGGCAAAACCTCTTGGAAGCCAACACTGACACAACCCAGATTCATATGTTTACTTCTTTTCCTTAGAAATAAATGGATGTTTTGCTATGTTTGAAATGAATCGCTACACAATTCAGATTGCTTTACTCAAAGTGGTCTATAAAAATGCAACACATTTAAAGAAGAAATCCCTGCTGTCCAGATGTGCAACTGTAATGTTAAAATATTAAATAAAATTGACACAAAAGTGAAAAGTTTCACATTTAGCTTCATAGCCATAGAACATCCAAATGTGTACAGATGCTTATATTTGGATATGTTACAAACTAAATGTCTATTTCCACTCTAGTGATAGGGAAGAATTTGGGGGAGAGAGCTATTCAATAGTCCAGAGTTCATTTGCATCATTGTATGTGTGCATAAACCAAGCAGAATATGCATTTGTGGGTCAATGGATTTATAATGTGTAAGCATAATATGAAGTTATGGCACATCTATGGATTGGAAGGATGCATACAGCCACTCAAATGATTTTGAATCGCTTGAAAGTGCTAGAGGTCGGGCTGAAGACTTTCGTGGTCAATAAGATCTTTATAGGTGCGCTTGTGCAGACATTTTTACCATGGGACACTTGATTTTCACAACATTTTTGAGAAAAACTTCTGCAAAATAAACGACACAATTAAACTGTGTGTGTAATGGACTTAGTGTTTGTAAGAATAATAAGACTCAATCAGGTCTGGGATATAGTGTCCCATCCAGTATATCTCAAAAGCAACCACATGTACAATGGCTGCTTAGTTTGATTCACGCTATTAAGGATTTGACCTTGGAGTATTTCAGCTACAGTAGTCATCAAGATAACTGAGCCACTAGATGTAATAATAATTAGCATGATAGGCTTGCCAGTGAGGTTGAATGTATTGCAATACAAAAGAAGGCAGACTAAAAAGAAAAGCATTAGTACTTACTGCTAAAAGACTTCCTGATTTTTACAGAGACACTCAAATACAATTATTTCTTCTTGCAGAATGCATTTCCTTGGCTCATTCTGGGAAGTGCCATGTTGTAATTTAGTCTGATTCTTAATAGGAAATGTGGGTTTAATGTGGCTATCAGATGGCTTTTGATGCATGCCACAGATTACATACAGCCTGCATCATCAACAACAGCATTCTTATTTGCAGTATAATATGCTTTGCTGTAAGGTGCAAAGACAGTAAATTTACTTTACTGGCCAAGAGTATGTAACCTTTTATTTTCTTAAGCGTCAGCTTAATATGCAGAAAAACCTTTCCATTAAGGAAGACTAAATAATAACTAATATAAAATCTATAATCGGCATAAGCATCTTAAATAAATTTCATATTTCCTTCTCAGTATTTGTAAATGTTCATTCTTATACTTACACAAAGCACTGTGAACAGAATTATAATGTTTATTTGAACTATGTCTCCATCTAAAGGCTTCACAACGTATTGTATTTTTGCTTGCAGGAAAATTCTAATCTTTAGTGTCTTTAGGATATGGCATATTAATGAAATTGAATAGGAGAAAAATAGGTCAACTATTAACATAGAATGTGCTTTTTAAATAATAATGCCTTCTTGAAACTATATTATTTGTCAGGTAAAAAAAAATACAAGTCTAAAAATATGAGTCGTTTAATGTACTTTCTTCAAGTAAAATTAAAATATAGACTACTAATCTATAAAATGTAATATTTTCAAAGCAAAATATTTTTATATATTAATAATACGCAGAGTTCAAAGAGAAAAGAGTCAAATTTCCATTCTAGGACTCCAACTTTGTAACCAAAAAAAGGCACAATTTTAAATGTTTCAAACTTTAAAAACAATCTTAGGCACTTTTATTTTATAAGTGGCTAACGAAAGGTTCACATTATCTATTCAAAAACATTTTCTGGGCATGGTGGCTCATGCCTGTAATTCCAGCACTTTGGTAGGCCAAGACAAGAGGATTGCTTGAGCCCAGGAATTTGAGATCAGCCTAGGTAACATAGCGAAACATTGTCCCTACAAAAATAAAAACATAAATTGGGCAAGGTGACGCATGCCTGTAGTCTCAGCTACTTGGGAAGCTGAAATGTAAGGATTGCCTGAACTTAGGAAGTCAAGACTGCAGTGGGCTGTGAGCATATCACTGCATTCCAGCCTAGGTGACAGACAGAGATTCCAACTAAGAAAGAAAGGAAGGAAGGAAGGAAGGAAGGAAGGAAGGAAGGAAGGAAGGAAGGAAGGAAGGAAGGAAGGAAGAAAGGAAGGAAGGAAGGAAGGGAAGGAGGGAGGGAGGGAGGAAGGGAGGAAGAAAAAAACATTTTCTGCAAGAAAAGAAGGTGCTGTGACCTTTTAAGGAGTAGCATGTCCTGCCAGCTTCTCCTAAATGTACTTGACCCAACCCCACCAGATATGTTTGAAAGCATGAGGTTACAACAGGCCAAGATCTACACTTGATCTTAGCCAAAAGGCCAAGAACTTTTTGCAACAGGCAAAATTTTTTTTTTTTTCAGGTAAGTGCACAGTTTAACACATGTTACAGGAAAAGATTATACTTTTGGAACATTTGAGATCGTCAAAGAATAGAATTTGAAGACAAAACATTTAGCTTGGAGATGAATGTTAGCAAACTTTTGAACCACACTTATCTGTTAGGTTTGATTCACTTTTTACAAAAAATTACAGCAATTCCCTATTTCAAGCAATCTGTTGTGAATTAGACAGAGAGTGAGTGAAATGAGTGTACATTTGCAGGAATTTGAGTTTTCATTTTTTTAAACCTAGAATATTTTAAGGTCTGATAACATTGTCAGAAATTTAACTTTAAAAACGGAGCACATTTTGAATGTCAAAAAAATCATATAGTCAGAAAACTTCAGTTCTTTTCTTATATCCCTTTTCTATAAATAATAATGATAAAATATTTTTTATCTTTTTATATAAAGAATAATCATCTCACAAAAGAAAGTCCTAGTGGGTTTAGACCTACATTTGGACTGAAAAGAATGTCTGTGGTGAATGGAGAATTGTAGCATAAAAGCCTGAATGAAAAGAATGTTCACGAAACCTCACACAAAACCTCCAAACCGTTATATCATGAGCTTTCCACAATATAACACAGAGCTCTATATTCTAGTAAAAGCCTGCCTGGTCTACTTACCATTTCTGCTTTATGTAGTACACTGTGTGATTGCTAAATTAGTGTATAATGCATTTATAATATTTATAGTACCAACATTTAGTTAAATAACCTTTATGTAAGATTTATGTTGATTTTTTTTATTTCTCATTTAATGGCAAATTATGAAGAGCATGTTTCATAAAGATAATTCTCCATTTAAATTCATCAGTCCATTAAATATTAAAATTATGTTTCTGATGCAATCGAGAACAAATTTGTCCAGCTTCAGTGATTATTTGCACTCATAAAAATTAGGCTTGATTAATAAAATTTAAATGCTTGATTAAGTTGACATTTTCATGTTCCACTCTGATTTATTAAAATTCATCCTTGTCTCCAGGCCTGGAATGCTGGTATAGGTTTACCTTTCTCCTCCTCTTATCCGACATCCTGAGTGTGGCTGTTAGAAAGGAATATTTTGCTTTTGGACTCAGTGATGATTTCAGCGAAATGCCCTGTTCTTTGATGGTATGGCCTATTTTTGTCTTAATGCACCATGCACGGTGGAGATTTGTATTATAATAATCAAGAAAAATGTTACTTTCGAGTGTCTATGAATATGATCTGTTGAAGGCTGCTTTTGTTCAAATTCCTTCATATGCTTTTATTGATAAAAGGAAATCTATTGTGGTAATGCTTTTGTCCTTGCCTACAAGCCTAAAACTAAGAATGACTCATGGCCATGGAGAACCGTCCTCTTTGATAGGGATCTCTTCAAGAGAGGTAGTGAGTTCTATAACATCTCAATCCCCATGACACCCACATTGGGTTGCCCTGTTTTATACATGATGAGGAGCCCAATTGTCATTTATTGAGCACTTACTATATGGTAACACATTGAGTTAATCATCTCTTAATTCCTTAGAAGACCCCAACAAGGTAGCTATCATCCCCATTTTATTGGTGAGAAAATTGAGGCATGGGGGAATGAATATTTTGAATAGCTAGCAAGTAGAAGATTTGGAATTTAATCCCAGGTCTTCCTAAGTTCAGAGATTGAGGTCTTAACTTGTACTAACAGGAAAATAGTAGTAGCACTTATTTTAAAGCTGCTTGTCCTGTTTGCCCATGGGAATATAATTCATTTGCAAACTGTGTTTAGGTAAACAAACTCTTGTTTAATGCAATGCTACCAGAGCATTCAGTTATTTTCAAAATAAGAGATAGTGTATTAATAGTTATTTTCCTTTTTTATGCATGATGAAGTAAATTCAGTAACAAATGACAGGAAACGTCCTTGAAGGTATATTTTAGTTTGGTCACTAGAACATAATGTCTGTTCCTATGTATATAATGGTTGTAAGACTTTAAAGCTGTATGTTCCTGACAAATGTATCTCATACAACGCTTAAAAAAATGAATAAAAACTCTCAGGGCTATTGGTCTTCATGTAATCGTTCTAAGTTACAAACACTTTCTGTGAGCAAATAAAGACATGATTTGGTTTCAACCTTTTGTTCATTAATTGAGTTCTCATCTCCTTTTCAAATTTGGAAAAAGAATTCTCTACAAATCCCACATGAAACCCTCTGCCAACATCCCTCACCATACAGGACATAACGATCAAGACTAGTCATGTAAACTAGTTGTGGGATCATAAATAAGCCAGAAGGAGTTTCGTTGGCCCCACCTCCTACTTCCTAAACCACAAGTTTCTAGAAGTTTGGCTCTCTACTAAGAAAAGAGTGCAAATCATTTAGAAAGGACAAATAGAAAATCACTGGAAATAGGTAGGATAACACATTGACCCTGAGACCAAAACTGTGGGTATTCTTTTTTTCTTCTCTCTTAATTTTCACTCTTCAATTACAAAATGACAAAATCATGGGGGCAGATCTTTTAAAGGAGAACTGAAATGATAAGACCACTTGGCTGACATATGGGTGAGCACTTGGGATGGACACTCTGAAGAACCATCAAGATGGTGAACTCCTTGGATCCATGGGAGGCTTTGAAAAGAGTTTAGGTGATTCAATGGCTCTCTGGAACCCCAGGGGCTCAAATAAGTGAAAATCAACTATTTGTGGAGCAAGAACTTTAAGTTTTCCTTAAAGCTGTCAAAGTGAATAATTTGATAGAAAAGGATCTGGGTTTCAGGGAAGAAATTCTCTGTAAGAACTAGGAGTACCTCTTTGCCTCATAGAGTCACATAAGCATTTCTGGAGGATCTGAGCAAGGTGGGAAAAATTCAGGAAGATGGTGGCTGCAAAAATGAGTCACTGTCAACATCCTCTATGGCAACTTTATTTTTATTTATTTTTTTAAAAACTAATTCTTTTTTAAATTTTTAACTTTTTTTTAGACATGGGATCACACATATTGCCCAGGCTAGTCTTGAACTCCTGGGCTCAAGTGATCCTCCCACCTTGACCTCCCAAAGTGATGGGGTTACAGGCATGAGCCAATGTGCCCAGCCTTACCACTAACTTTAAACCTGAAGTCTCTCTTTTGAGCCCTAATAGATCTAAAGCAAGAAGTATGCATTCCAGTGGGGAGGATCTTTAGTAAACTGACTTTCAAAAACAGACGTGTTTTCCTTTACATCTTTCTCTGTATGAAGGGACATGTCACGTACAGATGATACTCATTCCACCATTCTACAATTTTATCTTTCCAATTTTAAGTTTAACTGCATTGTGAGAATCGAGTAAAAAGACAGCCAATACATTCAGAGTATTGAAGGCAAACATGGAGTTCAAAGGAACAGATTGGGAAGTGAAGGACTGTGGCCACAGGTAGGTATTTAGCGCCCACCTTTCTTTATGAATGCAGGTGTGAACACACACATCCAGGATGATCTAAATGTCTTTTGACTGCATATTCTGCATGTCACCTACAAACCTGTATCATGGCACCTATTATATTTGTGTATTTGATTTCATTGTTTGCCTCTCTCACTAGACCACAAACTGTTCTGGGCTAAGAGCATGTCTTAATCAATCAGCTGTGAACATTTTCTTTGACTTGGAAAGAAAGATTGGACTAAAAGATATGTCCATTCATCAAACATTTTTTTGAGCAATTCATGTGGCTATGTCTGAGTCATTTTGCTCTGTGTTGGGATTAGACTCACAAGTGGAAGACACAATTAGGATAATCACAGGCTAGTGAGGAGGACGCACAGTTAGCCGATTATTATAATACAGTGCAAGTGTTGTGATTTTTATTGTTATGATTCCTTTCTACTTGGTCTTGAGGTCTCTCTCGAGAGTGACCATAAGTCAAGACAGTCATTTTCCAGGAGATCTCTGACCAGAGCAAAGTTAGGTTCAGTGTGTGGGTCAGGTGAGATAAAATGAGGGGGTGAACTTAAAAAGCATATAACAGAAGAAATGTATTACTTACTGTCCCCAGAGAGGCTGGGGTGGAACAGAAGGCTGAGGGAAGTCTGGAGACAGCAAGGAGCCCAACCAGAGGGTGGGACAGGCAACATAAAGAGAGGAAATGTCGGACCATGCCTTTATTAAAGCCCATGGTTGGAACCCGTTGGCTAGTTTAAAAAAACACCTGAGAAGTGGGAGGGGGCACTTATTTACATGACTCTGGTGTTGACCCTGAGGTTTTATCCTGGTCTACAGCTATGGGGTGTGTTGTGTTTTGTTTCAGTAGGATAAGGAAACAACCAACCACACAAAGAGGGCAAGTTTTAACTAGTTAAAGATGAAGGGGACCACTGGATTTCAGATAACTTACATCAGGCCTAAAAATGGATGTCTAGTTCGCAACTATATGAAACAAATTTATGACAGAGATGTGGGAATTCAGAGGGGCAAGCTCACTTGACCTCTTTGAGTATGAGTTGGCAGGAATAACTGGTAGTAGGTATGAGAGCAGTAAGTCAGGGTTGGCTCTCCAGAAGACACAATAATGATCATTACTGGTTACCCAGGTACATGTGTATAAAATATTAAAACTTTAATGGGCAGCAGGTTAGTATGACCTACCAAAACTTTCAAATACATACTCTCACCCAGAAATTTTTCAAGGACGTTGCCAAAAGATGTTACCAGAAAGGTGCCCAAAGATTTTAGAATTTTCTGTATATAGCATTGAGAAAGCAAAAATATTTTAAGCAAATATTTCTAAAAACAGTGCTTAATCAGGGAAAAAAGTGGTATTCATACAGTGAAAACTATGCAGCCATTAAAAATCATGTGGTGGGAGGTTTCTCAGGAATAGAGAGATACTTTCAGATGTGTTGCAGAACATAAAAAGTAGGTAGAGCAAACAGTGGGTTCAATGTGATCTGATTTTCATTAAAAATGTGTTTGATAAGGAAGAACTATATATTTACATTTATAAATATAATTTTAACTACAGTACAGGGCATCTAGGGACTGTAGAATATTTGGGGAACTACAAATATCCTCCACTCCAGATGCCTCTGCTGCTGCTGGGGTCACCCCACCCTCAATGCTCCTCACCAGGGGTCATGACCCACCACCCTTCAAAATTCTTCTTTCTCCCAAGGTGAAAGGCCCCTCCCCCAGTCCCTTCTGCACTGGGGCAGCAGCTGTGCTGTATGAACCTTGCAAGTGGCATAATCTCTTTGTGCCTGGCTTCCTGCCCTCCCAAGGGGTATGCAGTTGTTGTCCAGGAGAAGACGATGACAAAATAGCATGGGCATGATCTGGCCTTGACACTGCCCTATCCACCTCCCCGCAAGTATGTTGGGCACCCACCTGCTCACCCATGCCAACCAGGTTGCCTAAAAGTACAAAAAGGGGTCACTGGAGAAGGAACCCCAGGCTGGCTCCAGAAACCTGTGACCCCAAAAAGTTCAGCCTCACCAGGGCTATGGCTACCAGGGGTGCACCTGCATTCTTGTCAGCCCTCCACTCCTGCAAGGCCACTGTGTATTGCACTCAGGCCTGTCCCTTCCTGTGTAGTGCCTGGGACAAGGACTCCAAGCACCCCAGCTATGCTGCACATCTGTCCTTGGTGCTCAGGTAGCTTCTAGTCTGCTGCAGACCTTGCACTGCCCTTCTCTGGGCCACCACATCTTCCACACAGCTCCATTCCTACCTAACTCACTGGCTTTGCTGAGGTGACTACCTTATTCTTGGCCTCAGTTTATCCAACTATCCAAAGGGATGAGGTTCATTCCTTTCTTCCTTCCTATCTAGTTGTGTCATGGAGACCAACAGGTTGCCTTCCTTGGGCCTGTGGAATGGGTGAATAGGAGGAAAGGCAGAGAACCCAGGCCTGGGAAGCAATCAGAACTAGGTTCCCAGCTGAGTCTTTCCAAGTGGCATGACCTCCCTGTGCCTTGGTTTCCTGCTCTCCCAAGTTGGGAGCAGTTGTTGTCCAGAAGAAAGAAATGACAAAAACAGCATGGGCATGATCTAGTTCATCTGTTTCTCACTCCTTCAACCCATTACTCCCACTTTTGCTCAGTAACAATGATACTCTAAAACAAACAAACAAACAAAAGCAAAGCAAAAAAACACATAACTCTGCTAGAATACCGGGGAGATGAAACTGAAGCTATGGTTTGGGCAGGACCTGCTCACGTAGGTTCTTCTATCCCATGTTTGAAGGGGTTGCAGAACCTCCAGATCAGCATAGCAACAGCATCAGAACTTTACAGGAAGTTGCCAGCATATGATCAAGTTCTGTTCCCAGGGCCCGTTGGTAGGTCCAATTTGTTCTATGTCCAACAAAGTTAGCCTAGGTACCCAACTAACACAATTGTCTATATAGTACCATAGGTAGTTAACAGACCATACTGACCCCTGGTGGAGAGAAATAATACTTTTTTTTAAAAAAGCAGGTGTGTAATGTTAAAGTTTGTAACTTAAAGGTTTTTATGTAGGGGACTTACTGTATTTCAGAAAACCATCTTTCTACAGGTCTTGGGTAAGAATATAAGGTACAATAGGGATCAAGTTGCCATAGAAATTAGGAAATCCAGTTAAACTGGAATTTCAGATAAATAATAGTTATTATTAAATATAAACATGTCCTGTTATCTGAAATTCTAACTTAACTGGGCACCTGTGTTTTTATTTGCTCAATCTGGCTACCTAACTTGGAGACAAATTCATAAGACTTGGGGCCTGGAATTAGAGGGACTTCTGCAAAGTAGAAGGCCTGGTCCTCTACTGAGAGTGAAGGGATGGTGGGGTGGGAGGACTTGGTATGAGTGGAGAAAATGTGGAGATCCTGTTGGTGCATGACTAGAGCCCAATGGTGTGATGGTCATCACTGTGTGGGGACACCAGTCTGTACAGTGAGCGATTCTTTAGCAAGGCTAAGCAGTAGGTGAGCAGCTTTGAGAAGGGGTCACAGAGGAAGAACTTTTCTACTGAAATCTGATTGACTGTTGACCTTTACTTCTGTAGGCTAGAGATTGTGCTGGAAAATTAAATGTCTGGTTCTTTTCATGGTCTTCCTCAAATTTTTGCAAGCTGATGACCTTCTGAAAAAATAGAGAAAATTGCTGTTGAAATAAGTATGGAGGAGAAAAGAGTGATCAACCATTTTTAGACGTGTTTACAGTCTGTATGACTCAGTGCTGCTTCTGCTAGGAGCACTGAGTGTGTGGTCTTTTTTGGTACCAAGATGCAAATACAGGAAACTTGTTGTCTATGCTGCTTTCAGTGAATGACAAAACCCCTACAAAGTAGAGAAGGTCTAACTGAGCATTCAAAGTGCTTTGCATATGAAGTCTTCTCCTCCGTCAGCTTGGTCTGGTCAGCCTCTCCAGATCTTATTAGGAATATTTCACTTTAATATCATGTATTCGACCACAGACTTCTTTGGAACTGCAGGCACTGGCTGAGAAAATAATAAATATGTTGGATTTACAGGAACTCAGGTCAAACAACCAGTTTCTCTGGTGGACCACCCCAAATGGTTCAATCGACAGCACTTATGGTGGCAAAGAAAATGTTTTCCTTACAAGCTTTCTATCTAGAGATGGGCTTTCTGGGTCTCATTGGAATGGACTCAATGAGAAACAATAGTCAAGACTATTCTAAAAGGGAAGCGAAGAATTGAAGGCTTACCATGAGGGGGAGCTAACTAAACATTTCAGAATTTACCAGAGTATTTTAGCAAGACAGACTTTGTCTCAATTTGTGTCATAGTCATATCATGAGTCAGAGATGATTTCATTGATCTGCCCCACACTTCAGTCTTTTAATGCTGCCATTGATTAGGTAACTGAGATTGTTGTGTGGGAGGAATATCATGACAGTAAAAAGGACTGTTCTTTTAAAGTGTAATTAAAAAAACACTGCTTGAAGAATTTTTGAGTGTCAAAGAAATTCAAAGACTTTATTCACAAATGTGAAGAAGTCTCAGCTTTGATCTACTCCTCCCATGTTCACCTGGGTGAATGGGGGAAGTAGCTTTTCTGGTCACAAACGCTCCTGAAATGAAGGCGGAACTCAGGAGAAAACAGAAGACCAACACCAATTCTTGAGAGGAAAGAATTTGGACACACCTAGGAGTCTATGGAAGGTCCTAGGCATGAAAAAAAGTGCCCCCTTGGGAAAGGCATGCCCAAGCATGTACCATGGAAAAAGCCTGGGACTGTAAAACAGGGCAGAACTGGGTTCACATCACATTTACTCTGTGAAATTCTTTATTCTCTTTGATTTTGAATTTTCTCCTTTGTAAAATGGGGATAAAACCATTTAGCAATATTTACTTGATATAATTACTGTAAAAAATACAAAGAGATAATATTTCCAAAAGGCTTAGAAGATACCCGACACACAGAAATTGCTTAATAAGGCCGGGCCGTGAGGACTTGTACCTGTAATCCCAGCAGTTTGGGAGGCCGAGGCAAGAGGATTCCCTGAATCCAGGGGTTCGAAACCAGCCTGGGAAACTTGGAGAGATCTCATCTCTACAACAAATCTAAAAATTAGCCAAGTGTGGTGCTGCAGGCCTGTGGTTTCAGCTACTTGGAAGGCTGAGGTGGAAGGATCGCCTGAGCCCAGCAGGTCGAGGCTGTGGCAGCCATAACCATGTCATTGTACATTGTACTTCAGCCTGAGTAACAGAGATTCAACTCAAATTCAAAAAGAAAGAAAGAA
>NW_006960769.1:171803-178605 GCF_000164805.1 Carlito syrichta
AGAGAGAGAGAGAAGGGAAGAAAGAAAGAGAAAAAATGCTTAATAAATATCTGTTCTTCCATGAAAGAGAGAGGTAAGGAAGAAAGGGGTGGGGGGGAGAAAATAAGTGTTTTCCATCCATATGTCTGCTTGAAGGTAGATTTAGTGCTACTGGCTTTTCTGTAATTCACAGGAGAAACTTGCTGTAACATTGTTCAGGGAGAGGTGGGATGGACCAAAGTATAACCACAAGAGGAAATGTGATTGGTAGTTAGGAGTACAAACTTCAGACAGACTTGTCTAATACTGGCTAATACTGACTCTGCTGTTTCTAACTGTGTGCCTTTGGATAAGTGATTTAGCCTCTCTGGCCCAGTTTCCCAGTATGTAAAGTAGAACTAATGATACTTCTAGGGTGTGCAAAAGTCCCCCGATCTGCTTGGCCAATCTGTTGCCTTCATTCTCTGAGACTTGACTTCCCTTTTTCAAGGAAGGGGTCCTGCAGTCATGCTTGTTGCCTTGCCTGCTACAAATGAAGGGACTGGGGTGGAGGGAGTCACCTGACTTAGGACAACCCAACCCATCGACTGGGCTGACACAATCAGCTTCTCTCTCCTGGGGGAGGACAAAGTGGCATAGTGCATATAGTGCTTCACAAAGTATCCGGGATGTAATGAGGGTTCAGCCACGTCAAAACCCAAAGTAATAACCATTTCCTGGCATCTGCTCTTTGACTTACAAAATATCTGTCCACAGTAACCGTAATTTGGTAGTTGGTATAAGTCTAACAGGCAGAGCAGGGGAGAATTTACCTCAGGTTTTGGAGTGACAGTTCAAACCAAGAGAAGGATGACATTCCTATCTTTATATCCCTTTCGTGCCAGAAACATTTCTGAATGAAGCATGTATTCAACATTTTTCTCTGGAAAAGCCTAACAGTTCTCATGCTAGAAATTTTAATGTCATGGTCCCAGTCTATGCAGATTTGGACCTAATACTGCTTGTTTTTAACAAGTTCAATTGGGAAACAGCAGAGGTGAAATGCCATTTTTAACCCCGCCCCTTTCTCATGAGTATAGTCACAGTTTTAGCATCACGAATGGCTGTTGATGTATGCCATCCTTCACAGGTCTGACTCATTAAATGCAGTGAAACATATTCAGCAAGGATTACACCTCATTTTGCTCATTAAACCAAAACAGGCACCATGTGGGGAAAAGGTAGAGGGGGTTTCAGCTCCTGTAATCTAAAGGGTCTTCAAGAAAGCAAAGGCTTTCTTTAACAAATAGTGCACACAGGAGATAATCTTTTCCTATTTAGGTATTGATCCAGACTATCAACCAAAACATCGAGGACAGAATTTTCACCCATCTATATACTTTCCATCTTTCACAATGTTTCTTTTCTTTTTTCAACGTTCTATATCATGAAAATATTATTTCCTTTTCTCTCTTTGCTATATATACAGAGCTGAAGGTCATTTGGATTTGTTTTTCTCCTAATTAAATTTTATCAGCTGTGTGCTTTTTTTTTTTTTTTTTTTTTTTTTTTTTTTTGGGGCTGAAAATTCTTTCTCCTTCTCTGTCTCTTTCCTAAAACAGAAAGTTTTTTGATTTGGGAGCAGCCAACTGTGATTAATGCACCTCAGAGATCCCATAAAGTTTTCATATGTGCTGAAAGATTCTGCAGTGTCTTTGGGATATCAGTGAGGATTTAGGGCAAAATACCATTCTTCCAGTGACAAGCTCTATGCAGGAGAGTCGCTTAGTCACAGCATAGCAACCCCTAAATTGTATATGTGTGTGTGAAAAAGATATATGTATGTATATATGTGTATATATGCAAATGTATCTATTATATATACATACATATATAAGTATGTATATATTCTGTAACCAGCAATGTATAATCCAGGTCTCTTTTCAAAAGGAGCCCCAGTTCAAATGCACAGCTGGATATGCCAGAAAACACATAATTAGACAAATCGGATTTAAGAGTTACGTAAGGTCTCAACTGAGCCAGTGAATAAGAAGCTGAATGAAACGTTGTGATTGCTGCTCTGGTGCCTGGGAAGAACAGAATATGTGGATATGTGTGTTTGGGGCAAATAAAAGGCAATTACTGGGAGTTATGGAGTGTGGTTGGCATCCATGAGAGTTAGACCATAGAATGTTACACAACAGGCTTTTGGCGGGGGGTAAAATGTTGTCCATGGTTAAAAGGGGGAGTCTGTAGGAGATGGACCTAAAGGAAAAGATTTGGTAAATACCATTTTGGAGTTATCTTTTCAGTAGGGTATAAAAAGTCTTAGATAATTTTTTTTTTTTAATCTGGGTTTTATCTGTTGCCCAAGCTGGAGTGCAGTGGCATGATCATGGTTCAGTACAACCTTGACCTCCTGGGCTCCCAAGTAGCTGAGAGTACAAGTGTGCACCACCACACCTAACTAATTTTTTTTATTTTTTTTTAGAGATGAGGTCTTGCTATGTTGCTCAGGCTGGTCTTGAACTCCTGGGCTCAAGCAATCCTCTCCCGTCTACCTTGCAAGTGCTGTAAATACAAGCATGTGCCACCTTGCCTGGCAGAGAATTTTAAGTACAAAAAGGATACACTATATAATATTATTTCCCTTCCTAACCTGGACATTTCCAGGCAAGGCAGGTATGTTCTGGGGAGGAAAACAAGCAAAGGCTACAGTTTCAGAATTTTTCACTAAGAATATTCAAACCAATGCCTAAATATTGAAGATAAGCCCCCTCAAAGAATTAAGAAGCTAAGGCTAAATTACCAGTTTTTTTCTATTTGCAAATAATCTAATTTGCAAATTTGTCTCAAGGTGACTGAACAAAAAGTAGGTATTCCTCTCTCTCAACAATTTCCCTAAAATAAATGGGACAAAAAAGCAATTGCCTGAGAGAGTCCTATTTTCTCAAAGAGAACATCCTGGATTGACAAAAGTACATATTAGTCCCCATGACACCAATACTCATAGCATTTGTGGCTTGTCTCTCAGTGTGCAATTTAAATATGTATCCACAGAATCCTTGCCAATAATATTAATAATTTTTCATCCATTGATGCTGCCTAACCATTACAATCTCTATTAGCAATCTCATGTTTGGTTTCATATACTTTACAAGAAATGTTTTGAGGCTAGGCATGATGACTAACAACTGTAATCCCAGCATTTTGAGGCTAGGAGTTCAAGACCAGCCTTAGCAACATAGCAAGACATCATTCCTACAAAATTAAAAAAAATTAAAAAATTTAAAAAATGTTTGGAATGTCTCTAATTTGCAAGGCATGTGCTACAGACAGTGGCAAGTACAAAGATGAACAAAGCATCTCTTTCCTCAAATTTATAATCTAGTAAGAGAGACAGAAATATCATAGGGAGGTGAACATGATATGTTGTTGGCAAATTTGCCATGTACTTGGTGGTTGTGCATCAGAATTTTTATTTTGAAAATAAAGAAATTATTTTGAAGGATTATATTTTGCTTGCATTACTATTTGAAGTGCATTTTGCCTGTGTTATTTAAAATGGAAGTTCTTTTATGTCACAGGTATGTCTGTGCAACCATCATGGTGGTTACTATTACAATATAGCATTATATAATACTTTAAAATGATGATGATCAAATAATTGCATAATTAGGGACACAGTGGTTGGCAAAAAGTCTTGGTTATAAATCTAATGGAGACCCTTAATGGCAAATTCAAGCAAACAAACAAACTAACAAACGAAAGCTATGTAATTTGATGAGGCCCAAGTAGATTCTCATGTTTGACAAAACTTTACATTCTTCTCAACAGCTGTCTATTGATTTATCAAATTGCAAATGCCATATTTGGAGAAGACCCTCCTCCATTTGTTTATGTGTGGGAAAGCTTTTAAAAGTACTTGCTAGGGGTGTAGTGACCAAAACAACCCAAGGAGAACAAAGCTTGGCAAAACTACAAATGTGATTACAGCGTGGCTATCTCTTTGCTTCTTAGTCTAAAACTCTTTTCCAGAGAGAGAAGGTTGTCTTTCACCTTCTAAATACTTTCAAAAACACCAAAGAGGGCAGGTGCATTCAGTATAGCTTTTCCTGGGCTAAAAGAAAGCTCTTCATCCTTAAGTTGGTATCTCAATACACTCCTGACACAGAGAAGAATATCTGAATGTTCATTGAATTAAGGTCTTTTATATGCTTTTCCAGGCCAACAATCATCAATCCTTCCTTCCAATGGCAGAGCACAGAGATGTGTCTTAAGTAAAATACATTCACTTGGTTTGATTATTCATAATTTTGTGACATTATGCCTTCATTTAGGACTTATTAAGACATAAAAACAAATCAAGGAAAATAAAAGAAACAATCATTTGAAGTAACACCCATTTATGATGGCAAAATTTATGATGAAAAATCATAGCTCCTTCTTTGATGTGTTCCCTATTTCAGTTTCTACTCAGATGAGTAATGTCAGAAATAGGCGAATACTTTTCTATGGTGTTAGGACCAAAGAGCTGTTAGTTTCGAGCTGATAAAACTTTCCACTAAACTTGAGTATATACAGCCAGAATTTCTGGGTTATAAAACCAAATTCAATGTTGATCTTGTCAAAAGGACTAGGAATAAGAACAAAAACACATGCAAGTAAGAAAGTAGAGACTTACGGTATCACGTTGCCTGTTATCTTTCCCTGATATTATCAAGAAGTAGTTCCATGTCAACAGTAACAACAAAACCAGTGGTATCATGTAGAGCTCAAAGTTCCAGACAACAAAGAGAAAGAGCTGGAGGAGAGAGCAGAGAGAAGAAGGGATGAGTCAACACTGAATTTCATTAAATGGTCTCTCTTATTTATATTCCACTTCAAAAAACACAAAACTAAATGCTTCAGAATGGGAAGATTTATCTTGAAAGCAAAGCCTTGGAACTTGTTAAGCATTTTTCTAAAAGCACAACTGACCCCTGGAAAGTCACTGTTAAGATTTTTAATCTGTTTAATTGCTATGAAGGAGAAATTGATATCATTACATTGTCAAAGAGGCAATTTTAATTTTTCTCCTCCAGAGGAATTATTGTTAGGTTAGACAAAATAAAGTGAAAAAAAAAAAAAAGGCAGCAAAATGAGCTTCACTTCACTAAATTGTCAGAAACAACCCGGTCTATCTGCCATAATTATCAAAAATAAATCATTATTTAATATCAGGGATTAAAACAAAATCTCACTTGAATAACACATTGTAACAAGTATAATAGACAGATGGAAATACCAAGTCTCCACCAGAAAGTCCCAAAGATTTCACATTATGAAAAACGCGCTGCTACTAACAAGTGGAAAAGAGATTGACTTAACATTCAGCATAACCACAGAAATCAAACAGCTATGAAAATTTATTAAAAGAAAATTTTAAAACACCTATTTGTATTTTTTTTAACACTACCTACTTGTCTAAGTATATAATTTTTTGTTGTAAGACAAATGTTAGATCGAGAACTCCGGGTGGCATATGGAGCCATTCTAAGAGCATTTATGTGATAAAACAACACAAAGTTGGACATAAAGTATGACTCACCTCCCCGCTCCCCACCAGATTCTTGTTATCCTGGCCGAATCATCTATATTCTCTGAGTCTGTGACTCTTGCTGTCAAATTAAGGTAATGTCAAATCAGGTGGTATTTTAGAGTTAGATTCTACTCTTGACTCTAATGCTAACTAGCTGTAAACCTTTTGGTAATTTACATACTCTCTTTTTAATTTCTTCCCCATATCATGGAGATAATAAGAGTATCAACCTCATAGACGTGAGAACTAATTAAAAAGTGTTAAGGATTGAACACACTGCTTGGTACCCAGTAATTGTGTAAAAACCAAAACCCAAATCTTTATTGTATAAATGTTATTCATGTCTTACAAAACTCAGAAAGCCAACAAATTATTGACTAGGGTTCTCAGGGAATACAAATTCTAATATTGAAAGCTAGAAAGTTCTCTGCCTGCTAAGGTTTAGCTGATCCATTGCATAACTGGGAGTTTCAGCCTGCTGTGTAGGGTAACACAAACATCTTGCATGTGGTAGGTCAAGAGAGTTGGGGCAGTGTCCTCAGGACACTCATGTGAGGTACAGCAGTGTGGGTCATTTGCAGTCTTCTTAGTATTTCAGTCAAACCTTCAGCCTGTGTAAATGGCAGAGAAATTACGCTGTGTGCTTGACAGAGAGATCCCAAGCCTGAGGGCCAGGAGACCCAGCTTCCAGGCCTTAGAAGGTCAATTTGCTTCAATGTTTGCATATTTTAACAGAGGTCTATAAACATGATCACCTTTTGAAAATTTATTTTAATTTATTATTATTATATTTAAGAGACAAGTTCTTGCTCTTTGCTTAGGCTGGAGTGGAGTGGCATGACCATAGTTCACTGTAGCCTCCATCTCCTGGGTTCAAGAGATTCTCCTGTCTCAGCCGCCCAAGTAGCTGGGACTATAGGCATGTACCACCATGCTTTGTTAATTTTTTAAATTTTTTGTAGAGATGGGGGTCTCACTATGTTGCCCAGGCTGGTCTTGAAATCCTGGCCTCAAGAGATCCTTCCACCTCAACCTCTCAAAGTGATGGGATGCTGGGAAGGCAGACATGAGCCACCATGCCAGGCCCTGATCACCTTTCCCATCCCTTCCCTATATTTAAAATAAATTCATGAGCCGGGCTCGGTGGCTCAGCCTGTAATCCCGCGCCCGCGCCTTTGGGAGGCTGAGGTGAGTGGATTGCCTGAGCCCGCGGGTTCGAGACCCGCCTGGGCAGCGAGACCTCATCTCTACAATAAATAAAAA
>NW_006960769.1:178625-307722 GCF_000164805.1 Carlito syrichta
GCGCGAAGGATCGCTGGAGCCCAGCAGGTCGAGGCTGCAGTGGCCGGGAGCGGCCACTGCACTCCAGTCCGGGCGACAGAGTGACACTCCAACTCAACAAAATAAATAAATAAAATAAATAAAATAAAATGAAATAAATTCATGACAGTACTGTACCATTTCTTTTTTAAAAAAATAACATTAAATTTAGAAAACTGCATATTTTACTGAATTATTTGATATTCATAACCCAAATGGACACTAAAAAGCATACATAATGATTTAGCAACCCAAGAAATGCATTTGGGGAAGAATTACATGATAACTATAGATTCAATTTTGTGCATAAGAAAAATTCCAAATATTGTAATGCATGAAACATGAGCCATATCTTTTCTTTCACTAGAAAAGTAGGAAGATTTCCAGAAAAAGAAAATATTTTCATTTAATTTTTGAAATGCATATAATATGTGCAAAGATGATATACATTATCATTGATGGTTATGAGTATTAAAATGTGTTTTTATTAAAAATATATTGTATAAAGATAATTCTTTTCTCAGGAAGTGAATTAAGGTAAATTTGACAAACATCAACACATATAAAAGGGAAAATTCTTTAGTCCATATTAAACCTTTATACATTTGTTTGAGTCAGAGTCTCACTTTGTCACCCAGGCTGGAGTACAGTGGTACTCAGCCATCACAGCCTGAACTTGCTGGGCTCAGGCAATCCTTCCACCTCAGCCTCCCAAGTAGCTGGAACTACAGGCATGTGCCACCATGCCTGGCTAATTATTTGATTTATTGTAGAGATGAAGTCTCGTCAAGTAGCCCGGGCTGGTCTTGAATTCCTGGGATCAGACAATCCTCTTGCTTACAACTTTCAAAGTGCTGGGATAATAGGTGTGAGCCACCGCACCTGGCATACATATTTATTTGTAACATTTATACCATCCCTAGAATGTAAGCTCATTAAGGGTAGAGGATTTTTCTTTTTGTTCATTGTTTTATCTCCAGAGCCTGGAGAATAGTAGTTAGGGCATGGTAAGTGCTCAATAAGTAAACATTTGTTCAATTAGTAAATAAATGGACACTTGGTTTCCAAATCCTTCAACAGAAGTCTATGTAATTATTTGTATTGGTACTAAATATTATAGAGGCACTACATAAAACCAAGTGACTACAGGAAAATGCATTCAGAGTTACAACCTGGGATTCTACTAACAAATTTCTCCCTCTGACAAGTAAGTCTAAGTTAGTACTTGCAGATAATATTTTTTCTCCATATTGGCTGTACAGTCATGAACAGTTTGGGGCATTATGGTCTTTCATTTTGGACCTTCCTGTATGTTGCCTTTTCTGAGGGCATTCATCTGACTCAACGTGTTCTATCCTCTTGGATGGTACACAGATTCTTCCATTGCTAAATATAACCAATTATAATCATTGTTAAAGGCGGTGCATGGTGGTTCACACTTGTAATCCTAGCACTTTGGGAGGCCAAGGTGGGAGGATTGCTTGAATCCAGGGGTTCAAGACCAACCAAGGCAACATAGCAAGACCTTGTCTCCTCAAAAACTTAAAAAGTAGCTGGGCATGGTAGCACACATCTGTAGTTCTAGCTACTCAGAAGGCTGAGGTGGAAGGATCACCTGAGCTCAGGAGGTGTAGGCTGTAATGAGCTTGATTGCGCCACTGCACTCCAGCCTGGGTGACAGAGTGAGATTTTGACTCAAAATAAAAGTCATCATCATTTTTAACCCATTGAGCAGAAATATATTCCCTTGTAATGTCTACTCATTGGTGTTAGAATCCTGTGGTTATCCAGAATAAATTCCCTTGTAAGGTCCACGTATTGGTGTTAGTTGTAGGTCAGGAATAATATAGAAAAAAACTTTCTAGATGAAAATCTTGCAAGTAATCAAGACAACTATCATGACTTTTCTTCTCTAGGCATCAGCCCATTGCTTCAATAACCCATTACAAAGTACTGTTTCAATAACCCATTACAAAGTACTGTTTCAATAACCCATTACAAAGTACAAAGTACTGTCTTCCTTATTGGAGACATCTTCCTCTTACTACATCCAAATCATTACATCAATCACTCGCTTTAAATATGACACTCAGAACTGACACAACACTTCTCATGAATATGTATGGTATTTCTATATCCTAACAACATGCACATCATAACATGGACTGGGGAGAGACATAGAAAAGAGAGACAAACAAAGAAATTACATTAGTTTTAGGAATCCTGACAATGGAAAAAATCATCTACTTTCCTACTGTGTTTTCTTTAAGAATCTAATATTTGGGCAACTGGGTAAGGAGTTCCTACTGTTAAAATTAGATTTGGGGATACACATGCATGTTTGCCACATGGGCATATTGTGTAGGGGTAGGGATTGAGTCTCAAGTAGCCCATTTTCCAGATTGTGAACAATGTGCCCCATAGGTAATTTCTGAACCCTAACGCCCTTCTCTACCCCTTCCCCTTATTGGTGTCCCCACTGTCTGTTATTTTCACCTTTGTGGTTAGTGAGAACACGCAGTGTTTGGTTTTCTGTTTCTGAGTCATTTCACCTAGGATGACAATCTTTTTATTTTATTTTATTTTTTATTTTAAAGGCATAGGGTAGAGTTCAGGATTAGGTATACAAGTGGTCATCATACAGGTAAAGTTTGGGCCTCCCTTTGGTCTGCACTTTGCCTGGTTTGAGATCAGGTACACTTATTGATGTTGTGCTCTCCCCCCAGCCCTACCCTGGCAGTATCCCACTACTGCCAATCTCTTTCTTATAGTATTATGGTAAATGTTCAAGGTCTGCTTATGAGTGAGAACATGTGGTACTCTGTTCTTTGTTTCTGTGATAGATTACTGAGTATGATAAACTTTAAATCAGGATGACAATCTTGAGCTCTATCCATGCTGCTGTGGAGGACATGGTTCCATTCTTTTATATGGCTGCAAAAATATCTTAGAAAACACATGCACAAGAGAACTCTGAGTAAACACTAAATACAAAAGCATTTATTTTTTCTTTTTCAGTCTAAACAAAAAGTTCAAAAGGTTAAAAAAGGGAACCTGATCATAGATTAACAATAGAAATGTATTTACTGAACACTTACTGTGTGCTATGAAATATTGGGTGTTCAAAAGTAGAAGACAAGGGTCTCTGGACTCAGATTGCTAAGAATTACTAAGAAGCAAGGCAATCATTTACTATAGTATTAGTGATGGTTCTAATTTCTGCTAGCTGATAAGGGTAGTCATTTAATAAAGAGAGCCCTGAAAGGAAGGAAGAAACTTTTTAGCTCATTCCTTCCATATCGAAGCCTCTTCCCATCTCTCAGTGCTAAGATCGGTCCTCTCTACTTTCTTATAAAAAACTGAGATAACACAAAAGACCCGGCCTTCACTGTTCTGCTAGGGCAGTAGGAGAAAGGAGAAGGCAGAAGAAACTGATGGAAAGACAGTGTAGGAACTGTCCTTGGTCCTGACTACACTTGGTGGAGAAAAATATACAATATTGGGTTAAAATGGAATAGAAAAATAATTTTAAAAACTCCAACACATTCACAAAATACATACATAAACCATAAAATTTCTAGCATCTGTCTTGACTCATACTTTCAGAACTCCCTTTTGT
Organism: Carlito syrichta; assembly: GCF_000164805.1. Lineage (NCBI taxonomy): Eukaryota > Metazoa > Chordata > Mammalia > Primates > Tarsiidae > Carlito > Carlito syrichta. The sequence continues at coordinate 182,263 of NW_006960769.1, forward strand.
CTGTGTGGGACATGGAAAGAGAACCTGAGAATTCTAGAATTTTTCAGTATTACATAATATAAGGAGTCTCCCAAATGTACATAGAATGCTTGATTCCTTTGATTCCATCACGATGGCACCCCTGCCTTATATTTCTCTCTCTGTCACATAGTCTCCTCTTCTCTCCCCCAACTCCCTTCTTTTAATTAGGAATCTTAGACTATCTATGTTATACCTTCACGGAATCCATGTCCCATTCAAAAAAAAATTAAAAAACCCCACAAAACTAGCCCTACATTAGTTATCTCTGCTCATTAGAGACTAAAACTATTTTAAGAACTGGGTGGTTTTCTTTCTTAAAAAATCACTAGGTGACTGTCGTGATTTACAATTAGAATTCTCTGGCAAAAAAAAAAAAAAAAAATATATATATATATATTCATGGGGCCTGAGTCCAATGGTAGTAAGTACACACAGCCTCCTTCATTAGAAAAAGAATATTGACAGTTTCCCCTGTTTCCCTGGAGGTTAGAGGCTCTGTGTCAGCTGGCCTTGTATTGTCAGCCATGACTGTGGGCTCCCTGAAGAAGCAGCCGCAGTGTGACTCTGTGCAAAGAGGAGGGTGTTTGAATCAGGTCTAGAAGTATCCAAGCTCTCCAGTCACTAACTGTGACCTTGGGCAAGTTACTAGATTTCTCTTAGTTTTGTCCTCTGAAAGGTGTAAGTTATACTATTGACTTTGCAGATTTAAGATGGGATTAACCTGCGGTTTGGCTCCTGTGAGATGTTCAACAAACATTAGGTGTGATTTCAAGCAGGAATAGATTAATTCATACTACAAAGACATTTTTTAGTCCTTCTTGCATCATAACTTTCTCCTTACCACTCTAGAATCCGCTAATGATTGTTTCAAGTGTAAGAGCTGTGTTAAAGAAGGCACACCAACTAGGGTGGAAAGAGATGATGAAATGAGTACCATTTTCAGTCTTTTTATATTTGCTTGTGTTGATTGTATGCAGCAATGGCCTCAATTTGTCCATGTCTTCCTATATCCATAACTTTTTTGATGCCCTCTCATAATGACACCAGGATTAGGCACATGGTTTGTTTTGGTCAAGTGCAGAGTAGCAAGTGGGATGAAAACAGAGGCTTAAAAAACATGAAGCATAGTTGACTCCATCTCCCAGCTGAAAGCCAGACAGTGTCCAAAACCAAGCAACCTAACTGACCAGAAGCTGACCAAAGATGCTTAAGTGAGCCCAGTTGAGAACAGAAGTGCCCAGCTAAGCCTGGTCCAAATTGCTGGCCTACAGAATCATCCCTAAAAACATGGTAGTTGATTTAAGATACTAATTGCTGAGTGGTTTGTTACCTAGCAAAAGCTAATTATTCTCTCTCTCAGGAGACAATTGATAGGGTATAATATGGTCCAGACTGGAAGCCTGAAGAAATGGTTTTGATTCCAGTTCTCATATTTGATCATTATAGTCCTTGAGCAAGTTATTCTCTTTTCTTTTAATCTGTTCCTTATAGGATGGAAATAGTGACAGCAGCCTATCTCACACGTTGGCTGTGGAAAGCTAGTGAAGTGTGGATATATGTGCAAATACTTCATCACAAAGTACTATACTATCAATTGAATTCTTTTCATGTTTAAAATTTTTATCTCTTTTCTTTTTTTCTTTTTTTAGAGACAGGGTATCACTCTGTCACCCAAGCTGGAGTGCAATGGCATGATCATAGCTCACTGCAGCCTCGAAGTGCTTGGCTCAAGCGATCACCTGCTTCAGCCTCTGGAGTAGCTGGAACTTAAAATTATTTCTAAGAAAATTACACAGAAGATAGTTCTTGTTCTTTAGAGTGACTGTGGTGTGTGGTGGAGGAAGGAGGAGTTTGTGAGAAATTATAAACATTTAAGCAGGGAGCTGCAGTTAAAATTTTTACTAATAGTTGAAGCAAAAAATCTAAATTTTTACAGAAACTCATTATTACTCGTAAATGGCGTCAGCATACATTGCAGATTTTGTGAACCCTGGAGTAAAACAATTCAGTTTCAAAATATTAACACTTTTTAACAAACTTATGTCCCTAGATATGAAAGAAAAGCTCACTCTGAACTAGCAATTTTATGAATGTCAATTCCTGCTGATAATCATTTTTCATGTTTAAATCCAAATACCTTAATCTAAATCAATATTATCTTGCCTATGATATTAGTACCAGTATCACAAAATGCAATCCTTAAGCATCTATTTGGGTCAGGCCTTAAAAACATTCTAAATTTTAATCATAAATATCCAGACTGGGTTTTGTTTAAAGTTTTAATTCACTGAAAAGTAAATAACATAATTTGTCCTAACAAGTATCTGACATCATATTGCACAGACTGAACTTTAAGAAAAAAGTCCCGAGATGCAGGCTGGGAGGGCAGAAGCTATTACCTTCCTTTATAAATGAGGAATTGAAAAGGAGGCTCAAAAGTTTGAGACTTGCCTCAGGACACCTTCCACTGAGTGGCAGAGCAGGGTCTTCTGCTTCCTAATACAGCGTGCTTTTCCCACAAAGCTCTATTCACTCTGAAGGGAAGGATTTTAGAATAAAAGTTGATGCTTTGAAGGTATCAATGACTTAGGAATTGATTATTCAATTTGTAGATTTTCTATATCTGTTTCCCCTTCCCCTCGCTCAGGAAGAACTATTTTTGCATATGTACAAAGAACTGGAATACCACTTCTTAGGTGTTCTGGCAACAGTTTGGTATGGCGAAGAGGTCAAAAACTAATGGTGAAAATGAGGATTGTGGAGCCAATTTCATTCTTCCCTTTTCTCCCTATCTTGCATGGCTCTGATTAATCAAAAGTTGGCTGTTCACACAGTTTCTACTGAGTGGGGTTTTCTTCTGTCCAAAATGTTTAGAAGAGGTTAGCAAGGTAACTGTAAAGGCAACGACTGGAAACTGAATGAGTCAATTACATTTTTACAGACAATAAAAACCACACTTTTACACATGAAGATTAAACAAACAACAAAAAAAATCCCATTCTGCTCAGAAGCTAAGTGAAAGTGGAACAAGGTTTTTCACTCATATTCAACAAGGCAAAGTACATAAAGTAGAGCAAGCGATTTGAAATTTTAAGATTTTTCTAGCAACATCATGTCTTCCGAGGTGCAAGATGTGCTTGGTTTTTATTTCTTTGAGCCTGGGGTTTTAAGAATCCCAGGCAGGTCTGGGCCAATCACATCATGCCATCAATTGATGGTCTCATTGAAGTGCAGTGGAAGATGCCTGCATTCAATGATCATTCAGTGCGACACAGGACAGTATCCCTGGGGGAGCCCACTTCAAAAAAACCATTTAAGTTGGAATATTGAATATCCTATTCTTTTGCAAACTACAGTATATTTTAAAAAGAAATCTCATCCAAAATGATTAACACTTCCTACTGTTCAGGAAAAAAGCCTGCCCTTTCAGACTAACAGCTGTAGATCATTACCTCTCCAGTGATGAGATGTATTTGATGAGTATTTTTCTTTCTAATTAAGAGATGAGTTCTCTATTTAACTCTCTCTACAGAAGGAAGTGAAGAAAAAATTTTCTGCCTATATGGAAAGGCTATCTTCTACAAAACAATTAATTATTTCACGGTCTTTTTAGAAAATCCTTTTCCTTACTAATTTCCATTCATTTTTCCCCCCTTAAACTTAACAAACGTTTACACTCAGACCTTCACAGTATTTACCCATTTTTCACCCCACCTTCATCCCCTAATATTTTCCTGTTTGTTTCATCATCCGACAAGATCTATTTCAGATAAAATAGAATGAGGAAATGTGTCAAAAGTGCGTATATGCTTCCAAGAGTTAATCTAGAAGGACGTTTTTGGGTCCTAACAGAGAACATTTGGTATGAGAATATTTTCTGATGTGAGAGAGGCCTTGAATTAGAAAGATAATAAATACATAGGCTATGCCATTTGAGGAACCAGGCAATGCATGATGTAAAAAAAAAAAAAAAAAACTAAAAAAAAAAGCTTTCAAAGTGCTTTGCAACATATAAAAATTGGTTATAGTAATGAATCCTTAATAGGAACTATTTCACCTATACCAAGAAGACTGACCTTAAAGGAGAGCACTAGGTAAAGTGGGGCCTTAAATATATTGCTTTGCTTCTTGAAAGAGCCACCATAACCGGTGGTGAGAAGTTAAAATTCCTGAATTAAGAACTTGGTGGAAGAGTATAGTGAGAAGCCAATGAAAGTACCGTTTGTGAGTTAACCCCACCTAGTGCTTCCTTAAATCCTTTTAGCCCAGGAGAAGAAAGGAGGAACTGGGGTCAACTTTCAAATATTTATATGCTGAGCTACCACTTCCCTCCCCTGGGGCACATTTGGAAATATATAGGGATGTTTTTTAGTTGTCACAATGACTGAGGTGGGAGAAAGGAGATACTGGCATTTACTGTTTGGTGCCAGGGCTGTGAATCACTCTGAAATGGATGTGCCAATCTCATCCAATGAAGAATTTTCCTACCCAAAATGTAAACAGCACTCCTCTTTGGGAAACATGACCTGTTTCTCACATAGAAAAGAGAATGTTCTACAATTAACACAGAAAAGAGGAAACAGTGTGTATAGGTATACAGGAAAATACTAGGTATGTGGGAGAGACTTCCCAAAAGAATTTTTTTTGGAGGTGGGCCCCTTGTAGTATAGACTTCCTCCACTAGGTAAGTGTTCTAGAAACCCATTGGCATCAGTATACCAGCTAGCGTTGTTTGAGAGGCTGTGTTAGGCTTCAGAGAATTTTTTTGGAGATTCTTACAACACATTTGCCCATTTCATGATGGGTAATTTACACAAACAACCTGCCCACACTGCGCTGAGTGATCAGCAGTTTTTGACCAAAAATGGCGTAACAGTCATGCTCCACCCTCCCTATTCCCCTGATCTCACGTCAAGTGACTTCTTTTTGTTTCCCCAGATTAAAGAAGTCCTCAAATGTACACATTTTGCCCATGTAGAAAAGGTGACACAAAAAGTAGTAGAAGCACTAAAAGGCATCAAAATGAATGAGTTGAATAACTGTTTTGAACAGTGGAAAAAGCATCTCGATAGGTGTATAGCACCAAATGGAAAGTACTTTGAAGGTGACTGAAGTTTAAACATGTAAGAATAAACACACAATTAAAAAAAATAAATTCCATTTCTTTTGGGTTTCCCCTCGTATTTCCTAGATGATGGTGTGAATTGTGACTTAATATTTAGAGTAAGTAGCAGAGAAAAAAAATTGTACTCACTCATAAGCATTTGCACAAGTCTTTCTATTAATGTTTACTAGTCCTTAAAATATGTCTAAAGAACTAGAGGTGAACCCCTTATGCCCATTTACTCTCTCTTGCGTTAAGTCAGGCTCCACCACATCCTCAGAGTTTTCAGAACCTAGTCTTCTGGGAAGGGAGCGGTTTTGCCTTGATTTAAATAGCCAGATGGCGTCACCACCTGTTTTCTAAGGTCTTTATTTCTGGTTGGTTCCACTAAAGCTTTTTGTATCACCTCCATTTGACAGGAGGGAGAAGATGGGGCAAAGTGAACCTAATTCATTCCTAGCATAACGATAGCCTTTCCAAGGTGGTTTTTTTTAAAGCAAGATGCGTTGCTCTGTCGAAGGGAGGTTTTCCTCTATTTGGACAATTTTCTAAAACACACAGTAGTAGCAGGGAATTGGTGACTACCTAAGAGCCACTGGATCTCTCCAACATGTTCTCTTGTTTCCTGTGATCATGTCACAGTGATACAGGGAAGTTCCACAGAGTGGCTTCTCTTGCCTCTTCCAATTAGAAGGGGAACTGCTTTCTTTTCAACTAGTCTCAACCAGATATCAAATTGACAAGATTTTTGATTTGTTTTGTTTTAATGTATATGTCTGTGTGTGTATTTCTTGTTTTTAGAGGAAAAAAATCAAAGTGTGCTACTACCAAATGATCCTTTATATTAAATAGGCAAAATATGTCAGGAGAACCATCTATCTCTGTTCTGAAAACAGGATGAGGTAAATGGTTAGGAGTAGAAAAATATGAGATATTGGTTGATTTATTAGCAAGCTTTGAATCCAATGCATATACTATAACATAAATTGTTTATTGATGGTTTGAAAAAACATTGTTTATTTGGATTTACTTAACTAATATATACAGATCAGAAAGTTCCAATTTTTTATTTGGTGAAATTGTACACTGAGCTTTTGAAGTTGCTATCTGAAACTTAAAGTCTACAATCTTAGTACATCAATGCTTTTCTGAAAAGCATAGCTTGATTCCATTTATTAAAGAAGCAAATGTGACAACCAGATAAGACTTATTTGAAGATGTGCTACATAAGACCCACAGAAACACCTACTGAAGCATCTCCACCACAAAATGGACCCAAACAACCTCAAAGATGGTGCTATCAACCAATCATAGCATAATGCACACTGGTTTTTTTTGGTGGAGATATTATATCAATAGAACCTGCCAGTCAGAAGGCTTAGGAAGTTATTTATTTATTTAAATGTGTTTTTTTCTTTTTCAGCTTACAAGTTGTACTGATATTTTGTGTCATTTTTATCAAAGTCAGAGATGAAGGGCTCTGGCTTTGCTTTGAGAATACTGACAACTCCAAAATGTAAAGCCCAGAGTATGTCCAACTTGAGTATCACATCAACCACACATGAATAACTGATAAGAAATCCCTGCAATGTTGTAAGTTTAACGTTTGTAAAAGTTTGGATGAAGAATGAAAGTGACAAATGCTTATAGATAGCTGGAGAGTGTGGATTCTTGGAGGTCCCTTTCAATAGAAATGAGTCCTTTATCTTGTGGTAGCACAGTTGATTTTTTAATTTTAATAGCTTTATCCTTTACATAAGTTTGGCTCATTCAAAATCAGACTGCATGCTAAATCATTCTTGCAGATAGCAGATCAGCACAGATTTATTGTTTTAAATGACCATATATGAGTAATTAAGAAGAACTGGCATTATTTGGCCTGTGTGGAGGTTGCTGGAATCAAGTAACAATCACTCTAAAAAATGCTCAGGCCATTGTTTTGTTGAGCACTGGACAGGCTATGTACTCTTTGAGCTATGGCCACCATATTTTCTTAGCTTTGGCTCCCTCCCCTACCTTGGGATGGTCACTCTCCTCTCTCTCTCTCTCTCTAATTTACTTTCTAAATAAACTATATTTTCCAATCTAAAAAAAATACTCAAGGACTACATCAAAGAAATAAGAATGAGTTAAGGCTGGCTGGGTACAATGGCTCACACCTGTAATCTCAGCACTATGAAAGATGGAGGTGAGAGGATTGCCTGAATTCAGGGATTCGAGACCAGCCTGGGCAACCCGCTGAGACCTCATCTCTACAATAAACCAGCTGCTTGGAAGGTTGAAGCAGAAGAATTGCCTGAGCCCAGGAGGTTGAGACTGTGGTAACCATGACTGTGCCATTACACTCCAGCCTGGGAGACAGAGTGAGACCCTGACTCAAAACAAACAAAATATCAAGCTCATTGAAGTTTGCCTTACTCTACTGCCTCATTTTCCCAGAATCCAGCTGTTTCTGGAACAAGCCATGACTACTTCATTAGTATAGGTAACAAACATTCCATGCTTTATTTTCTAAGTAAGAAAAAACAGTGTTTTAATGTTGGTTCTTTTTCTTTCTTTCATCTTCTTTTTAATGTCTCCAGTGCCAATGAAAAAGACATCTTTTTTCATGATTATCTAGTTACTATATGATATTCTGGTAATTCCTTCTGTCTTTCAAGTTTTGTTTTGTTTTGTTTTGTTTTCAGTCTGGGTCTCACTTTGTCACCCAGGCTGGAGTGCTGTGATACAATAACGGCTCATCCCAGCCTTCACCTCCTGGGCTCAGGAGATCCTCCCGCCTCAGCCTCCCAAGTAGCTGAAACTACAGGCATGTACCACATGCATGGCTAATTTTTTTGGGGTTTTTTGTAGAGACGAGGTCTTGTGATGTTGCCCAGACTGGTCTCGAGCACCTGGACTCAAGCAATCCTTTCGCCTTGGCCTCCCAAAGTGTCGGGACTATAGGTATGAGCCACTGCACCTGGCCAGTTTCAAATTCTTAAACTACTGCTAACAAAATTGTTGGATTAAATGTGATCTTTTATTTAGGTATGTTTTTATACAGATTGATCATTTCTATACATTTTCTAGGGCTTTAGAAGTGCTATAAATATTAAAGCTTATTAAACAGTTTCCTTTTAAAATTTTAAAGAAATGAATCTGTTACCACTTCTATTTTTTTTTTTTTTTTTTTGAGTTGGAGTCTCACTCTGTCACCCAGACTGGAGTGCAGTGGCCGCTTCCGGCCACCGCAGCCTCGACCTGCTGGGCTCCGGCGATCCTTCCGCCTCAGCCTTCCAAGTAGCCAGAATTACAGGCATACGCTACCATGCCCAGCTGATTTTTTGATTTATTGTAGAGATGAGGTCTCGCTGCCCAGGCGGGTCTCGAACCCGCGGGCTCAGGCAATCCACTCACCTCACCCTCCCAAAGGCGCGGGATTACAGGCTGAGCCACCGAGCCCGGCTTCACTTCTATTTTTGAAAGAAGTTTTTGACCAGTTCCCCTTTTTGTGTATATAAATGCTATCTAGCCACACAAATCTTATACCAATGTTTGCTGATGAACAAATGTAAAATTTTCCCTAAGCTTGAAATCTGGCTTTAAAGCTATCTCCATCATGAACAGGTACAATATTTAGGGCAACAGCTGGCACTTCAGTTGCTCATGGGGGGAAACTCCCTCTGTTCTATGTTCTGTGCCAGAAAATAGGATACCCAGCTATCTAACAAGCCAAACACATGTTAGTGAAGTCTGTGATACAAGTTCCTTTAAAAATTAGTCCTGCTGTCTTTATACTCCCAGTTCTAACTCACTGAACAGGAATGCCTTTAAAAAAGCAGATGATCAATTATGGTAATTTCTTTCTTACAGTAGTTGATGTGCAGAGTGTCATACTCTGCCAAGTTTTGAGATATCTGGTACTATGCTGACTTATTTCCACCTAAATTATTTCACTCAGAATTATCCAGCTTATCATGAATATCTTTCCTGGGCTACTGATTTCTGATCTTTCTTTTTAATCCTTCATGATATAACCTTGCAGTTATTGTTGATTATTCTTTGTCTGGATTTAATATCTTCATTTTAATCTTAAAATCACATGGCCAAAGTCAGAAAGCGTGTTTTTAAATTTTCACCCTCATAAATAGATTTAAGACCTAATAATATCATATATTTCAGCTATCATGTACCAGCTTCTGAAACTTCATCTCCCATTCTGTCTTATAATTTTCTAATTTTCTCCTTCACTGGTCTCATTTCCCCAATCCCTCTGTTCTGGAAAAACTTCAAGAGTTATGTTTAGCAGCTTTAGCTATGTCTGAACATTTCTCTTTGCAATTCAAATAATCATCTTAGGCTGATTTTAAAAGCCTCCTTTACTCCATTCCATCTTTTACCCTTGCTGCGTAATGTTTACTGATGAATGTCTTTCTCCCGTTTCTTAACGGCTCTAAGTGGTCTAGTAACTGCACGGGAAGCCTAAAGGTTTGAACACTCAGTATACATTTCTCTTGGCTATTTTCCACACCCTAAACATTCTCTTAAATGCAAACGGGGCTTGTGTTTCAATGGTAACAGAAGTTATCAGAGAACACTAGTTTAGACAGCAAGCAAGCCGAACTCCAACTGTTCAAGCAGTCTGACTTTTACAGTAAAAGGAAAGGCCCTGGGCCAAGACCACTGAGATGAGCAGGTATTTTTAGTTCACTTGTAGGCCAGCTCTAATGTAATTCTGAAATGTTTTCTTCAAACCAAACCCGACTTTTTCAGGGCTGTCCAAATCTGTTTTCTTTTATAGCAAGTACAAATTCTTGGAGCAAGGGAAGCATGCGTATCATTTGCAATGCTGCTGCATGTCTATGGTGTTGATGCCCGATGGCTCAAATTAGTCCGCAAAACAGATGAGCGCATTGTAATTAGCTCTTGTCAAACTGTTAGAAATACAAAAACCAATTCCACTGTAATAAAAATTATGAAAAAGAAAAATCTCTCCTATCATGTTCAGCCAAAATAGTTCCTGAAATGTCTGTAGTTTAGGATTCCAGAGTTCTAAAAGAAGGCCCTTTCATTTTCAGAAAAGCTTTCAATTCATTGACATGGAGATGCTGAGCTGTATTATCTTTCAGACATTTTTGTTATTGTATTTGATTGCCTATAAAGCCTCATTTCTGGACATATGTTATTGAGCCACATGGTATTGATATATGAATTCTCAACAAACATTTTTACTTCTTTGAGTACTTTTTAAATCAAACATTTCTGGGCCTTTTTTTGAGGGGGTGGTAGACAGGTCAAAGTTTATTATATATTAGTCTAGGGATTGGTGACAGGCTGTTATACAATTTTTGCTAAGTATCTGGAAAGACATAGGCAACATGGCTCATAAATAAAATTTATTCTATTTAAAGGTCTGTCATTATTCTGATATTATTTACCTCTTACTCTGTGAAGGAGATATGTCTTTTCTTCTTATGAAATAATTGTTAATGATAGATTATAGTAGGTTTTAAAATATTCCTTTCCTGGTGAAATAGAAAGTTTGGCAATCGTCTATTGAACTACAATTTTTCTTGAAATATAATAACAAAAATTGAAATAGAAAAATCAAGTGTCCACTTAAGTGATCTTTAAGGCTCCTTACATTCCTGAGATGCTTTGATTTTAGAAACTAATTATTCAGCATCCTTAAGGAATAAGATTCTCATGTACGGACTTTAAATCAATGTGTTGCTATGATCAATTTTCCAGAAAAACTGAATATTGCATTCCATTGAAACAAAAGATAATATTAAACAGGTGTTGACCTTAGGTTCAGATGTGATGTCACACTTTCACATGATGATCATCAGTTTGTTGTTGACAATTTACTTAGATATTCATTGGTGACACAGTGACTCAAAAGACTACCTTGGTTCAATCTTTTAACCTTTCCACAGGCTTCAGGGGCATTCTGAAGCACTCTGGGATTTAATGTCTCCTCAAAGAAAAATATAAGCTATTAATAGGTGACTAGTTTAAAAAGCATAAATACTAACCAAAAGGTGGTACCATTTAAAATTAGGTCAGATATACCAAAAACAACACTTCTACATGTCTTCAGAACTTTCCCAAAGATATATTCCTGTGTACTTGTGCAAATAAGCAGATGATGTAAAATGAAACTATCTTCAGAGGTAATAAATTGCTATATACAAAAGTTAATACAAAGCTGGGTACCATGACATGTACCTACAGTCGCAGCTACTTGGGAGCCTGTGGCAGGAGGATCACTTGAGCCTAGGAGTTTGAGACTGAAGTGAGCTATGGTTGCGCCTGTAAATAGCCACTGAACTCTAGTCTGAGCAATGTGGTAATACCTTGCCTCTTAGAAAATAAAAGTTACAAAATGGATCATAGAGCTAAAACTATAAAATCTCTAGATGAAAACATAAAAGAAGAAAATATAAAAGAAAATATCTGTGACCTTAGGGTAGGCAAAGAATTAGCAGATACAACATCAAAAGCATGATTTCACTTGCATGCACTCTGTGTGTGTGTGTGTGTGTGTCTGTGTGTGTGCGTACATATATATAAAATCACTGACCTTCATTAAAGTTAAAACTTTTGTGCTCCAAAAGACACCATATGTATGGGTGTGTGTGTGTGTGTGTGTGTGTGTGTGTGTGTGTGTGTGTGTGTGTGTATTTTTTAAAAATAAATATTAAACCATTGGACTTCATGAAAGTTAGAAACTTTTTTTTTTTTGAGTTGGAGTCTCACTCCATCGCTCAGGCTGGAGTACAATGGTACACACACGGCCACCCCGGCATCAACTTGCTGGGCTCAGATGATCCTTCTGCCTCAGTCTTCCAAGTAGCTGGAACTACAGGTATGCACTACCATGCCCAGCTAATTTATTGTAGAGAGGTCTCACCAAGTTGTCCAGGCTGGTCTTGAACCTGTGGCTTCAGGCAATCCACTCGCCTTGGCCTCCCAAAGTGCTAGGGTTACAGGCTGAGCCACTGAGCCTGGCCAAAAGTTAGAAACTTTTATGTTCCAAAAGACACCATTAGGAAAATGAAAAAAAAAAAAAAAAAAACTAAGGCATACCTTGAAAGAAGGTCATAGCAAACAATATATCTGACAAAGGACATGTCTTCAGAGTGTCAAGACTATGTAAAATTTAATAACAAAGACAAAATCCCAATTAAAAAATGACCCAAAGATTTAAATAGACATTTCACTAAAGAAAGCATATGAATGGCAAATAAGCACATGGAAAGATGTTGAATATAATTAATCACCAGAGAAATGCAAGTTAAACCACAATGAGATACCACTTCACATCCTCTAGAGTGGCCATAATCAGGACAAAAAAAACTAAATGTTGGTGAAGATATGGAGAAACTAGAACTTTCATAGACAGTTGATGGTGATATAAAATGGTACAGCCACTTTGGAAAGCATTCTGGTAGTTTCTTAATCAGGTAACCATAAACTAATCTCATGAACCAATAATTTCACTCCTAGGTATTTATCTAAGAAACATGAAAACATATGCCCACATAAAGGCACATACATGAATGTTTATTACAACATTATTCATGATACTCCCCAAATGGAAACAATTTAAGTTTATATCAACTGGTAAATGTATAATCAACATGTGCTACAGTCATACATTGGAATACTATTTAGTAATAAAAAAGAAGACATTATTGACACATTCTACATCATGGTCTCAAAATCATTTACCTAAATGAAAGAAGTCAGATGCAAAAGACATATTTATTGTATGATTCCATTTATAAGAAATGTTCATAAAAGGCAAATCACTAGAGATAGAAAACAGATCAGTGGTGGCCAACAGCTGGTGGTGGGAACAGGGAGGATAGTATCAGGAATTAGGGATCCCTGAGGTGACAGTTGTGCAACTTTGCAAATTTACTAAAAATCAGGAAATTAGATACTTAAAATGGGTAAATATTATGGCATATGATTTATACTTCAGTAGAGTTGTTTTAAAAAAATGTGCTAAACTTTTGTAGAGACAAATTCCAATACAAATAACTGAGCTAAACCACCCAATGAATGGTAGCGGATCTTGGGTATATCTTGCCAACACTCTCAAAATCGTTAAAATGCTAATTTATATCACTGTGCATGTGATGATTCTGTGGATAGTTGATCCCCATTTGAGTGCAGAGAAGTTCTGCAAAGACTATCAAGAAATATCTAAAGCAAATATCCATGTCAATCCATGCTAATTATAATTGGAAAAGTAGGGTCTTAGAAGCACGATGATAAAAATGGCAATAAAATGCTACTACCCTAAGGTTCTAAATTCCCATGAAATACATGATCAATTTTGGGGAAAAAAAAAAAAAAAGGAATTCCTCACCTTCTAAATAAGAAATGGCTAAGAATTTGGGAGAAAAAAAAAAGCTAACGAAAGCTTAGAGAAGATATGGAAAAAATGGAATGATAGCTTAGACAAACACGTAAAACAAAAAGAAAGTCAAAACAAAACAAAAACAAATCTTGGCACAAGAGAATAAGGATAGTGTATCCACGGTCCTCTTCTCTGATCAGAAGAAAGCATTGCTGGATAAATATGACAATGCTATTTTATTTTGTAATCATGTTGAGCAACTCTTAATTTAGTCCTAAAGTTTTAGGTTTTCATTTGCATTCTGCAGTGATCTCTGGTACCAAGTTACCTATCGCCTGTCAGGAAATAAAACTTCTTACCTCCACATTTATTCACAGAAAATATAGCAGGAAAACACATTAGGAGGAATTTGCTTTACTTTTCTGGTCAGCAACAGTCAACAGCTTCCCTTGGCTGGTTGCGTTTTTTTTTTTTTTTTTTCCTCAGTATATCGTATTAAGGAAATAGAAATGAAAACCACTGAACACAGCAGGATGAGTGAAATAAATCTGAAAACTGCTTCCAACTGTTTTAACGCGAGCACTTCCAAAATTCTAGGCTACTCTTGTATCTTTCTATGCTGCTACAAATTGGCTCTAAAAATTTGTTTCCACGATAAAGCTTAATACATGTAGTACTACATTTAGTAAGTTAACTTAATTATATCAAACATGGAGAAGCAGGTGAGAGCCCTGGCAGGTTTCCCGTTGTTTTTACAGCCAATTTCTCTATCAATTGCTGCAATCTAAACTGGCTCCCTGTTCTGCTGTCAGCTTCTCCAGAGCTATTCTATCTCCCAGGGAGACAGGTGTGACTTTGTCCTCTAAGTGCATGACACTGGGCAGAATCTGGCTCGCCTTTCACTAGCTCACTGTTGTGGCAACATTGCACTTCTTTCATTTACGTCTCTGCCTTTCGGACATGTTTGGCCACACTCCTGTCCAGAAGTGTTCATCGCGCTTCTCACTCTAATAAAGACGTCGACTCAGTGGCAACTCTGGATTCAGGGTTTACAGGTGTAATAAAGAGGCGGCAACACATTTTATCTCTTCTAGCTTTCCCTCAATCTTGAGGAGGCACTAAGAGGTATACAGCTTTTAAAAATCAGTTAGAAGAGAATACTGACTCAAGACTCGATCTTGGTCTTTGTCTCATTGCAAATTTGAGCACAGGTGAATAAATGGATGAGAATTGGTGTCAAAGACAGAGCAATATGTCACCTACAAGCAAAACATGTATCATACCATCTACCATGCAATGCTCAGATAGTCTGGGTAGATGCATTTTCCTCTCCTTGATGCCTAGTTTATGCAAAATAAAGGGTCACTGGCATACAGATGGTGAGGAACAGCCTGAAAGGATATCGTGAAAAGGTAAGATAAAAGGGGCTAAATAATGCAAGATTTTCTCCCATAAAGCAAAAGTTTTTTTTTTTAATTGAGAAACTTTATGGATAATAAGAGTCCCAAGGTGGCTGACACATTTTAGTGTTCAAGGTAAAATAGGTATGTATAAACAAATTGATTTGCCAAGTATGTTTACAGACATAATAAGTTTGTATACATGGATATAACATATGTGCATATAAATTTATATATCTATATTTATCTGTACTTGTATTTATTCAACCCACAGAAAGTGTGTATCCATGAATATTAAGTAATTATATATGGGTCCCTCTTCTTCAACTGTAGAATGGACTTATCATTTAAGTTATGTGAAAGTTCATGAAAATACTGTTAATGCTTTGGTTTATCCCACCTTTAAAAAGCAATTTTACAGGGGGTTAATACAAAACTGTTAATATATTTAATTATTTTTAAACCTAAATCAAATTTGAATGTGAAGCTGGATTTAACTAAATAAAATTATTACCATGGAGGAATCATTATAGCTAAGCATTCTTTTTTTTTTTTTTTTTGAGTTGGAGTCTCACTCAGTCGCCCAGACTGGAGTGCAGTGGCTGCTGCCGGCCACTGCAGCCTCAACCTGCTGGGCTCTAGCAATCCTTCCACCTCAGCCTTCCGAGTAGCCGAAATTACAGGCACGCGCTACCACGCCCGGCTGATTTTTTTATTTTATTGTAGAGATGAGGTCTCGCCAAGTTGCCCAGGTGGGTCTCGAACCCGCAGACTCAGGCAATCCACTCACCTCAGCCTCCCAAAGCGCGGGATTACAGGCTGAGCCACCGAGCCCAGCTAACTAAGCATTTCTATGCTCCAAGAAACCATTTAACTTTTTTCTTCTTTATCATTGTTAATTATATTTTTATTCCCATATTGCCGATGGAAACATTGAGTTTAGGGTGAGATAATCATTTTCTACTGTGTGCAATTGCAGTAATTTTTAATCTCTACTTCATGATCATATTTACAAAACAAAGATGGCAAAATTTGACAGGGTTTTAAACAATTTTTTAGCCTCTCTTCAAGATCATATATAAAGATTGTTAAATGTAAAACAGTATTCTTATATTATGTAATTTATGTGCATCATTTTACTAATGTATTCTAAACATTTCTTCCTCTTCATTAAAAAAATATTTTTTCTTCTTCTCCCTCCTCATTTTAAGATCCATTTTAAAGACTGTGTTAAAGACAAAAGGTGTCAAAGATAAAAAATACTCTTGATAACTGGTACTGAAAATCTGTATCAGAGAAACCCAATACATTGCTGAAAACGTCTTCTCTTTTCCCACTTTCAAGACTCACCAGTGCCTTGGTCCAGCTCGAATGTGTCCTATATACTGAAGGAGCTAAAACTTGCTACATCATAACCTTTCAACTCCAACATCTTTTTGGCAACGACAAGGGTCTTAGCCCCCTGATGCATTGGTTGCTGTAAAAAGTATAGTGCTGAGTTTTTGAGAATTTTTGTTATTTCGTTGATCATACTTCAACCTCACTTTTCGGTAAATTCTAACTGTATGAATCTCACTTACTGCTACACAAGAAAGTCAGCACGAGGAAAGCACCATGCCCTACCATGATCAGTTAATCAGTTTGTATTTATATATTTCCTCTTCTTGGCTAACTGTTGGTTCAAATATATGATGATTAATGCTTTTATTAGAAACTGTTGGCCCATTCACCACTGCTCTGTGGTTGGCTTCTCTTCTTTCTTTTTTCAACATTCTGATTTTCCTTAGGGAAACCCTCCCCCACTTTCAGTTGACAGTTTTAGGTGATGCTAGATGGGCATTTGACCCAGACCTGATAAATGAGAGCATCACCTGATCCTGGTTGTAGTAATTGGTTCAAGGATAAACCAATCAGTACAATGAGATACAACTGTGAATCTTTGCTATTATTGAAAAACAGCATCTTTCTTTTTTCCTGACTAAAAGCTATGGCTCAAAAAAATATAAACCTGCAGGTGTTCATTGCTGCTAAAGAAAAATCCTGCCTAAGATCAATGCTGACACACAGGAAAACTAAGCCAAGAAATGTCAAGAAACTAATTCTGATTGAATTATTTGAGCCCCTAGAACCCAATGTGTCTGAAAGTATAACACGATCTTCCACTCATACAGAAGAATGTAAAAAGGACAATTCAAACATTTGGGTGTAATTCTTATAGATTTTGAAAATTTACTTTATTTTTTTGAGCCATAGTCTCACTCTGTTACCTAAGCAGGAGAGCAGTACCCTGATCCCAGCTCACTAGAGCCTCGACCTCCTGGGCTTAGGCGATCCTTCCACCTTGGCCTCTCGAGTAGCTGGGACTACAGGTGTGCACCACCACACTTGGTTAATTTTTAGATTTCTTTTTAATAGAGATGAAATCTCGCTGTGTTGCCTAGACTGGTCTCAAACTCCTGGGCTCAAGTGATGCTCCCACCTCAGACTCCCAAAGTGCTTGGGATTATAGGCATGAACCACCATGCCTGGCCAGATTTTGAAAATGTTAAAGTTCCTCCATCACTCCTGGCTTCTACCAGCTTTACTTCATTAGACTCTATGGCAGTGGGGCCCTGGAATCTGTATATTTAGTAATTCCCTCAGTGTTTCAGGTGATCAGCTGACTTAGGGCCTCATCATGAGTATTCACCAAAGGTTCTCACTCTCTTCCAACACCACTAGCAGGTGGATGAAGTTCATGTACTATTTCAGAAGCTTCTTAAAAACAGACTACAACATAGATAAAGTAGGCTAAGGCCACAGTTATTCATTCTCCTTCTGGTAGCTGTGATGGCACCACCCTTTTTAACCTCCAGTCAAGAGATTACCATTATACGGGAGAAACTTTAATGAAGGGAAGTCTTTCTTCTTCTTAACAGACTCCTGGTAATTTTTTTTTTTTTTTTTTTGAGTTGGAGTTTCACTCTGTTGCCCAGGCTGGAGTACAGTGGCACATTCATGGCTACCCTAGTATCGACCTGCAAGGCCCTGGCGATCCTTCTACCTCAGCCTTCCAAGTAGCGGGAACTACAGGTGTGCTCTACCAAGCCTAGCTAATTTTTGATTTATTGTAGAGATGAGGTCTCGCCAAGTTGCCTAGGCTGGTCTTGAACCCGGGGGTTCAGGCAATCCACTCGCCTTAGTCTCTCAAAGTGCTGGGATTACAGGCTGAGCCACCGAGCCTGGCCCTCCTGGTAAAGTAAAACAGTCTCTAATCCCATCTGTGTTCTCGAAAATGTGGGGTGCACCTTCCTGGTACATGTTTGATTCAACAAGTCAGATGGAATTTCCTGATAAAATTTAATTTGAAAGAGACTACCCAAGATCTTACCAAATTCAAATTTTCTGACTTAGAAATTCAGGTAACCCACATGGGAGGAATTGAATTTATCTGTCAGATCTGAGAACTTAGCACAAGGGATTATTTTGGTGATTTAGTTTTTCCTATAGTATAAATGGAACAAGTGAGGGTGTAGATTTCCAGATCTCAACCGACTGGGTGGGTTTCTTTCCCTAGTGTCATAAAAACAAGAGAAATTACTTCAAATTTACAGTCCCGTGTTCTGATTGGCTTCCAGCAGCACTCTTTAGAGTGCGGTTGTTCAGAAAGGCTGAAATACACAAACCTTCAGAGATTTCCTGCTTTCAGATCTGTTGACAGGTGGTTTCCAAACCTTGCAGATATGTTCATCTATGCCAACTCTAAGGGTAGACAATAAGTCCAATGTGGCCACCCCATTAAAAATTATCAACCTTTTCGGGAAATTCATTATGGTCCTTTAGGCCAATGATTAATGATCCTATACAACCTGTCCGTTTGTGTCATCTTGAGTCAGGCTTTGTGGGAAAGTTGTCTTGATGAATAGAAATTTCCACAGAGATGAAACAGGATGTTTTCTACACTCCTTCACAGCATCTCGAACCTTCTGTTTAACTTGTACCTTAATGACTTGTTACTTTTGAGTGAGTTAGATGCAGAATGAAAGGGGATGACAGAAAAAACACTTCCTAACATACTGATATCATGGCTTTATTGTCATAAAATAGGTGTGAGCTTAAAAAACTAATATCCTACTATTCAGTGAGTATTTTAAAAATAACTTTTAAAAATAGCTCAAGATTTATCATTCTAAAACTTAAATCTGCTTTTGGCAGATGCTCTGAGGCACTAGACTCGCTTACAGCTGACCACTCTGTACAGAATATTATCACCTGAGAGTAGCAAGTTTTGGTGAAGGACTCACAGGAAGTTATAAGTTTAGCTGTTCAATGGGTGCTCTAGTGGGACCTTCTTTATGCCTATGGTAGTGGGAGTTTCACAACACCCTCTCTAACATTTTTGCAGGCTAAAATAATCACAGTCATGCTCTTTGGCATAGAATTTTGAGGTTTGTGAGAAAAATCTTGTCCCATTCTCAGCCCGTGTCCATGTGGAGGCGAGGTGGCATTTTACAGACTTATGTTTTGGTTAGGCTTCTCAACTTTTAAAAGAGTTGTCAACTATATTCCCATCTCAGCTGAGGCTTAAAGCATGGTCTGTCCCTAATTGGCAACAGAATATTTGCACTCCAAGTACTTGTCAAAAGAGGATAACGCCGAATGCTTGCTGCCCAGTGCCTATCAAAAATCAGTCGTGAGAAATCGTATTTATGGAAGGTTGCCTGAAGGACACACATTCCTTTTTAGATCTTCTCAATTATATTTTTGGATTTGGCCAAACCCTTTGAGAGTAACATACTTCAAGCCCATGGCTATGTCACCTCAAAATAATAGTTCTTATTTGTGACTCTCTGCCTACCACTGAGATAGGTGCTCTTCAAACATTTGTAATAATCTTTAAAATAACCAGGCAAGGTAGGGGGAAATGTCTCTGTTTTCCAGATCAGGAAGCAGTCCAGCACCATCAAATAGCTTGCTGCTCAAGGCCAACCAGCAAGTAAATGGCATTTTCTACAACTCAAACCAAGTCTATCTGGCTCCAAATTTCATGCACTATACAGAGTTAGAGTTGCTTTTACTGAACTGCATTTTGGTGTTGCAGCAGCCTCTACTGAGAAAAGTTAGAAGAAACAATCCTATGAAACACAGCATTGTATTTAATTCTGGAGTCTTTACTCACATTATACAGTGTCAGTTTTATGGAGGCTCTTGAATAAGAATTTTTGAAGTCTTAGAACTGGAAACAGACTTACACTGAGCAACAAACAGACAATATACACTTATTAAGAAAACTGTGGGCTGGGCTTAGTGGCTCATGTCTGTAATTTCAGCACTTTGGGAAGCTGAGGCAGGAGGATTGCTTGAGCCCAGAAGTTTGAGACCAGCCTGGACAACATAGCAAGACCTCATCTCTACAAAAAAAAAAAAAAAATTCTGGGCGCGGTGACATAGCTCCTGTAGTCATGGCTACTCAGGAGGCAGAGGTGGAAGAATCCCTGAGCCCAGGAGGTACGAGGCTGTGGTAAGCCATGATTGTGTGATTGCACTCCAGCTCGGGTGACAGAGTAAGACCCTAACTCAAAAAAAAAAAAAAAGAAGAAGAAGAACATTATGACTCATATAACTGATGGAGTTTCCCTTCATCAGCTTTCTGGAAAGCCCAGATCCCAAATGTTGACCTTACTCTGTCTAGTACTTGAACTCTGCATTCTGTATGGCACCTTCACCACCAGAATGACCTTATTCTTCCTCACATTCTCTAAACATCAGTGTGGGCCGTGGTAGCGCATGCCTGTAATTCTGGCTACTTGGAAAGCTGAGGCAGAAGGATCGCCGGAGCCCAGCAGGTCGAGGCTGCGGTGGCCGGGAGCGGCCACTGCACTCCAGTCTGGGTGACAGAGTGAGACTCCAACTCACAAAACAAAAACAAAAACAAAAACAAAAACATCAGTGTGATTTCTTTATTTACATACTTAACTTGTAATATTGCATGCATATCTGTAATCGACTTCCATGATTTTTATATTTTTTCAATATAAATAAAACTCAAGTTAAAAAGCCTACTCTTCTTAAGTATTTGATGTATTTCAGGAACTGTGTTAAATGGCATTATATTATGCAGCCATCCCTTGGTATATGTAGGGGTTTGGTTCCAGGACCCCTGCAAATACCAAAATCTATGCATACTCAAGCCTTGCAGTTGGCTCGGCAGAACCCATGTATATGAAACCTATACTCAGGTTTCACATCCCCTGAATACTGTATTTTCAGTCTGCATTTGGTTGAAAAAGATCTGCTTATTAGTGGACCCGTGTTTTTGAAACCTGTGTCGTATGACGGTTCACTGTATTTTCTTTTTAGTAGTTGGAAATTGGGATAGATTATTGGCCCTGTTTTTTAGATAAAATGTTGCTCAGAGAAGTTAAGTAAAGCCCCAAGGTCCCATAGCAGAGTTAGATTTCTGACTGATTCCAGAAACTGAACTCTTCAACACAATCTGTGCCCGTGTCTCTTGAGCTTCTCATCATAGTCAGTTAACGGGAATAAATGGAGACAACAGGATGGGGATATGGGAGAAAAAGAAAAAGAAAAGATGGGTAAAAGATGTCCTAAAGGGAAGGAAGAAAACATTTAAAAATAGATGAGGAAAAAGTAAGGTAGAGAAAAGGAATGAAAACTAATAGAGAAAAAGAAGGGCACGGGACAGAGATGGAATATGTTCACAACTCTGTCTGAAGTCAGAATGAGTTTTTTTCTTGAAGCCTCAGCCCTGAGTATACCCAATACACAGATGTCAGCTCTCCACTATGAGCCTCTCTCTCTCATCATCTAACCACTCCTTTGCATAAGTCCATGCTACTCTGCACTGCTGTTTACCCTGTTTTGTGTTTGTGCTCTTAACCTGAGTAACTTCTACCACCTGATGGAATATGCAATTATGCCCTTTATGGTATGCAATCTAGCAAAGGCAGCATTTGGGATGTTTCATGTTAATTCCCAGTAAGAGTCTGGACTCTTTTTCACTTCAAATAAATTATTTGCTGTTACTATCCATAGAGGTAAACAAAACGATTAGAACAAACAAATAAAACCAAACCTCTTGGTTTTTCTGACACCAGACCAGGAAAATATTACCTTTCAGTATCCTTCCACAATTGAAACGAGGGTAAATGTGAGAAAATCACTCTTGAGAAGTATAACTTTTTTTTTTTTTTTTTTTTGAGTTAGAGTCTCATTCTGTCACCCAGGTTGGAGGGCAATGACACACTCACGGCCACCGCAGCCTTGACCTGCTGGGCTCAGGCGATCCTTCCACCTCAACCTTCCTGGTAGCTAGAATTACAGGCATGCGCTATCACACCTGGCTAATTTTTTGACCTATTGTAGAGACAAGGTCTCGCCAAGTTGCTCAAGCTGGTCTCAAATCCCTGGGCTCAGGCAATCCTCTCGCCTCTGCCTCCCAAAGTGCTGGGCTTACAGGAGTGAGCCACCACGCCTGGCTGAGAAGTATAACTATTTATACAGGCTTGTATACATCACAATAAGCCAATATTGAAATTTGAATTTATAATTAGTTCTCCAAAAATGTTAAAATACCCATTGCTTTGTATCAGAAAACAGCCTCCCTGATTTTTTTCAAATTTAATGTTAATTTTTAAAATAAAGGTTTCGCCGGGCTTGGTGGCTCAGCCTGTAATCCTGCGCCTTTGGGAGGCTGAGGTGAGTGGATTGCCTAAGCCCGCGGGGTCGAGACCCGCCTGGGCAGCGAGACCTCATCTCTACAATAAATCAAAAAATCAGCCGGGCGTGGTAGCGCATGCCTATAATTCCGGCTACTTGGAAGGCTGAGGTGGAAGGATCGCCCGAGCCCAGCAGGTCGAGGCTGTGGTGGCCGGGAGCGGCCACTGCACTCCAGTCTGGGCAACAGAGTGAGACTCCAGCTCAAAATAAATAAATAAATAAAATAAAATAAAATAAAGGTTTCATTTCCCATGGAATTCTGGGATATTTTATAGAGTAAGGGATGATATAGGTTTTAAAGGTTCACATTGGTACGACTGAGGTGTCTACATCAAGTTACCAGCTGGAAATAAATTTGAGATGTAATATCTGTCACGCTGATGGTCTTTGAAAGAATTGTGCTATGTAATTGCCAAGTTTTTTGGGTTGTATTTGAATCTGATATCCCAAATATGATAAATTATTAATTTTTTTTAGATCAAATCCAGTTTTTGGCTAAATTTGTTCCTATGGAGGAAATACATAGTAGTTAGGGGGTGAACATTTCTAATGTTTCCACATGGGGGCGCTACGTCACGGCCAGGCTCTTGGTTTTGCTTCACGGGATAAATTTCTAAACACAGACAAGTTGGGTCATTTTTTAAGTTTCATTGACTCCTAAACTGAGAGGAAATTTAGAACAGTGGAATAAGCACTGGGTTTGGTCCCAGGTTTAGTCCCAATTCCACCACCATGAACTGGGGCACTTTGGTGAACCATGGCCCAACCAATCACACAGGCTTGTTTTGAAGGCAATGGATGTAAACATGCTTTGTAAATTGAAAAACGTTAACAAATTAAAGTTAACTAGATCCAGATCCAAGTCCATTTCTAGATACAAGTAAAGGAAAAACTGGCTTTTATTCTACTTCTGCCAGTTAACTAACATTTGAATATTGAGCGCTGTTACTGTTAGATGATCAGAACACATAGTGCTATAGACTTCTTTCAAGTGTAGGCTACTGAACTGCACGGTCGCATCAAGAACTCAGGTATTAGTAAAGCAGCTAGCATTGCCAGTGCTGAAGACTAAGATAAGTGGGAATGTTAAGACAAATTCTAGAACTAAGACTACTATGTGATTATAGGCTAACATAGTTCCAGGTTGATGATATCAAGTGAAGGGTATTCCTAAAAAAGGCCAAGATGAGTCTACATATGATGTTCTGGTTCGTCCAATTTTCCATCACTAGGTGTCCAAAAAGAACCTCCAAACCACTATTATATGCTTCCAATTTTCAACAAATGATAAAACATTTGCTTTGTCTTTTGTAACTGTCCACAAATAAAGTATGTTTACAAAGAATTTTTATAAGACGCTAGTGCAGCTTTTAAACTCCCAAATGTATATGCCAGAAATAATCTTTGAATGTTCTTTAGGGACACACTGAAAAATTCCTTCTTGCTGTTGACAAGACCCCTGATATTTTACCCATCGAACATGGTGCTCCATCTTGTCTATTGGGTTCATTTTTAGGAGTTAAAGAGTGCTTAAATAAGAGTCCTTTGTGTAATGTCATTCACCTAAGCTTTAATGAGTTTTATTTTAAATATTCTTTACAAATGAAACTCAGGTTAACATGTTAAAGAGTATAAATGTTCACAGTAATTTCATGGGAATACAGATTTATGTATTTCTGAGGCAAATGTACTATTTTAGTCTCTTAAGCTTTTAAGAGTCACTAAATTTGGACATATGCATTTTCTGGTGGCAAACATTTAGGAATTCAGTTCTTTCAAATAACAATAAAAAAGAGGAGATGACATTTGTTCATGCCAGTAATATTCAGGCTAGAGAGAAGGGAAAAAGATAAATTCAAAAGCAGCACTTCTATGAAGCCCTTTACTGATCAAGTAGCAACCTAGGACAAACTTCTTTAATGAACCTGCTGATGCTTGATTAGGATATTAAAAGATTTTTGAAAAATGGGGCAATCCCAAGGGCTCCACAGTTTCTGTGGTATCCTTAATTAATTCCACTTTGAGTTCATTATTCAACAGCTGCTTTAGAAAAATAAAAGGTCTGCATCTCTTCACACAAATGTTTGAGAGTTATTTTACAATGCAGTCTCTCCTTGCATAAGTCATTTGTTCTAAACTAGACGAAGAGGAAATACAAGAAGAAGCTACTTCCATTGTCAAGAGAGTTAGAAAAGTTACCCTTTCTTCGGTGAAATAGAAAGTTCACTTTCTTCGGTGAAATAAAAGAAAGTTCACAAGTCATTACCACACCCTTCCCAAGAATATCCTAGTTTTCAAAGTTTCATTTCCACCAGAGGTTATTTTTCTTGGGAAATGTTTCTGTGATTTTTTTGATTGATAACATAAATATTTAGATCTCCCTCTATAAACTCTTTTGAAAAGTTTCTTTATCATGTCTATAATTTCAGTACTTTGAGAGGCTGAAGAGGGAGGATCACTTAAGCCCAGGAGTTCGAGACATGTCTGGACAAGATAGCAAGACCTTGTCTCTACAAAAGAAATTAAAAATTAGCCAGCTACTCAGGAAGCCGAGGTACGAAGATCGCCTGAGCCCAGGAGGTCGAGGCTGTGGTGAGCCTTGATCATGCTCCTGCACTCCAGTCTGGGTGAAAGAGTGAGACTCTGACTCAAAAATAAAAAAAGTGTATTTGGTTTCTTTGACTCACAGTCTGTGATTTATCCTTTGACTTCTTCTCTCAATCATTTTGACACAGGTTCTTTTCTCTTGCTTTGGGCTATCTCAACACACAGACACACATTCTCTCTCTCTCTCTCTCTTTCTCCTTCAGCATGACTTCATGACAAGTGGTCTGGCTCTGAACACTACCTTAAATTCCAGCTGCCCTGTTGGCTCCTGTACTTACAAAGCCTGAATTTATTGTGGGCCCTTGTAGTGCAATTTTTGACACATCATTAAGCTCCCTTTTCATTGGGAGCCTAAGGCGTATTCAGGCTCACTGCGAAGAGTGCGCCTAAATAACGGTTAAAACACGTGTCATGAGCTGCAAGGGGCTTGTCTGCCAGCAGGGCAAACCGTTCACTGTAGCACAAGCAATACCCTACAACGGGGTGAGTAGAGATAATGAGATAACCACACACCACAAGTGAGCTGTTCATCTTTGTCTTCAAGCATCTAAGAACACAGTTATCTCAGTAGGATGGTGCACCCTGGAGAGTTATAAATATCTTTCAGAAAGGTAAAGAAAAACAGTCAAAGAA
Organism: Carlito syrichta; assembly: GCF_000164805.1. Lineage (NCBI taxonomy): Eukaryota > Metazoa > Chordata > Mammalia > Primates > Tarsiidae > Carlito > Carlito syrichta. The sequence continues at coordinate 208,103 of NW_006960769.1, forward strand.
AACACAACCAAAAAATACAAGCAAAAGTAGACTTGTGAACCATTTTTTTTTTAAAGCAAAATCTCAGCCCTACTAGAACTTTCTGAATCAGGTCAGAAAGTTCTGTATGAATTTTTGGCGATATGTTTTACTTAATTGTATGCAGATTTATTCTAATGTTATGGTGCTAATCAACCTGTGTAGCTATAATAAAATAAAGGCAATGCCAACACCTCATCAACTAATCACACTACTTCTTTCATCCTAGATACTGTATCCTCCCTACACAACACCAAAGTACTATAAAAATTATTTATACAAATAAACTATTATCTAAAGACTGAAAAGGTATGATAAATTATGCATAATATGGCCCAATTATGTGATAATTTTTTGGTTTTAATTATTTGTATAGTTTTAATGAAGGGGTTGCTAGAAGGTGGAACCATTTTTATACCTAATGAAAAAAACAAATTTGTTTTTAAGAATAAAAACAAAGATAATTAGCTCTTAAGTTAGAGGTATACTAATATATGCATGTTCCTAAATTATTATCAGTATTATTACTTTGTTTGTGCTATCAAAACTTTTCTTTCTGGAGCTCTGATGTTGACTATTCACATATTTTTCCCATTTCTGTTAAATGTATTAATATCTTGTTGTTCATCAAGTGTCAAAATAAAGGTTCAAAAAGTTCCCTGGATTATCTACAGAAGAAAAATTGGGGTGGGTGATGACAACTATGATCTTTCAGGAGTCAGTTTATGAATGCATAATAACTTAAGAAAGTGAGAAAAAAAATAGATTTATCAAGAAAAGAGAGAACTAGCCTAAATTCAACACAGCAAATCAGCAAATTTCTTCAGGGAAAGACATCAAATTTGAAAGGCATCAATACTTTTCTGCTGTCACCAAACTGTTATTTATGCTCATGTACCAGCTGGATTTGTGTATGTGCGTGCATAATCTTTTTCTCACCACTGATGTCATCATTAAAGCTGTGCAAGAATTTTGATTTTCGCTTTGCACAATCTTCAGGGGAGACTTGGACATTATGGTGAAAGTTTGTGACAAGTTTGCAAAAGTAAGAAAAGCAGGCTCTAAGGCAGTGAAATGTCACCACTGCAAAATAGAGTAAGCTTTCCTACATGTGTATTATTTTGCCTGTCCAGTACACATGGAAGAAACCACAAAAGACAATGGCAGAGAACTAGGCAGTTAACCATTTTCTTGGGGGGAAAGAAAGACATTTAATATTACTAGCATAACACCCTCCAAAACTAGCTGCCCTTTTTGAATATTCAAACATAGTCTAGAATTTCAAGACATATTTGTTTTTTACAATGTGCAGAAAGATACTAGCCACTGCACATCTGCTTCTCCCAGCAGAAACTAGAGCTGCTTTTTCTCACTATAAACCTTACTTGTAAGGTTTGTAAAGGCTTCAAGATACTAAGACTTTGAGGATTTTTTTTTTTTGGTTATGAAATTGCAAAGCTGCCATGAATTAATTTTCAGACTAGGAGGCAATAACTGGGAACGGAAGGCAGGGCAGACTATTATGAGGAAAAGACATCCCAGGGCAGGCAATTCGGAGGCAGCTGATTTCAGAGTCGGAGGTCTTAGGCTGCACAGACAGCCATCAGGACAAAGAGCGGAGAGTGGAACCTGAGTGAGGGGTCCCTTCCCTATCATTAACGTGGCTTTTTTCCATACTAATTTCTGACTGGCCTGATAGTTCCTTACATCAGGAAATGTACTCCTTTAGCTCATCAGTGATTTTTCAGCTTTTCCAGAAATAATCTAACCCAAAATAACCTATCTCTAAAGAAAACTTCCCTGGGAGACCTGGTAACTGGATTAAGAGATCATGTTCAGTTATTACTCATGATCTTCCTTAGTTTTGTTAGCAGTTGACGAGTGCTTGGATTCAAGGGCTTGAGAGCTGCGGAGGGGAAGATTCTAAAAGAAAGTGACTTTCGATGTTACGATGATGATGAACTGATTTTTTGAAGTGTCTCCTATGAGAGTGGCCTAGTGACATGTCCTTTTCTTACATTTTCTTACTTTGTTCTCACAAAAGCCTGCAAGGAAGGTATGAGTCTCATCATTCTGACAAAGGATGTAATTGAAAGTCAAGGTTGGTCATGATCTGGCTCCATTCTGCTAGCTCTGTGATGGTGGGCAAATGACTTAAAATCCCTGGGTTTCATTAATCTCATCTATAGGGTTGTTATTTGTCAAGAGCAGAGATGCCACAGACAGCATCTCGATGGTTGCTCATTCATAATATGTGCTTACCAATAGGTTTGCTTCTGCTGGTGCTAGGATCCTCGAGATGTCTCATAACCACATCATCATCACTGCCTTCTTTAGCAGAGCCATAATCTGCCTCCAGGCCTGTCTCATATCAAAGCTCTCCCCTTTCTTCAAACTGGATCATGGGAAGAGCAGAGTGAAAGAATATACCCATCTGCATGTCTGCACTGTGTTACCAAGAGGTGCCAAGAGTGTAGAAAATGCTAGCTGGCCCTCAAGGGTGTACTATCTAGCTTGGGGGAGAAAACACATACACAGGGCCAATTTAATACATAAAGCATGATATAGGGTTGTTAAAAAGCAGAATGAAGCTGGGCTCGGTGGCTCAGCCTGTAATCTCACGCCTTTGGGAGGCTGAGGTGAGTGGATTGCCTGAGCCCGCGGGTTTGAGACCCACCTGGGCAGCGAGACCTCATCTCTACAATAAATCAAAAAATCAACCAGGCGTGGTAGCGCATGCCTGTAATCCCGGCTACTTGAAAGGCTGAGGCAGAAGGATTGCCGGAGCCCAGCAGGTCGAGGCTGCGGTGGCCAGGAGCAGCCACTGCACTCCAGTCTGGGCGACAGAGTGAGACTCCAACTCAAAAAAAAAAGCAGAATGAATGGTGAAGACAGAAAGCACTTTAGGAGCAAGGGCTTTTCATTACTATATTTCTTCACCTTCTTCAGTCTCCGGTGCTTTTCTGGTTACCATGGTGGCTGAAATCAACTCATATTCTTTATAAAGACACTCAGGGCTGAGATTTAATGCTGGAAGATTTAGACTATGAAATTTCCTTTCCCTAGTGATTTTATGATTTCACAGTCTGAGCTTTTGTCTTTGGAACAGATTTAAAAGAACCACCTGAATGCTCGTGGTTTTGTCCTAAACAGCAACCTTAGTTTCTTGTATAAACTGCAGCTGATAAAATTTACAATTTCCTATTTATAACTTCTTCACTTTTCTTAGACAAAAGGGCAAGATAAGCAAGGTAATTATTGGATCCTGCTCTGCAGTTTAAAAATCAGGGACTTAAAAATGATGGGGCCATATTTGCTCCAGGAAAGCAAAGAGGTTTTGATTGGGAATATGTTCTGCTGTATACAGGACCATTAGTGATGCCAATCTTAGAGTGGTTCTTTTCCCTAAAAGCAAATCTTCTTTTTGAAAATCTGACTTTTAATCTCTTTCCAGGAGGATTCTTTGAGTTTGACAGAAACAAAAATAAGTCACTCTCCCCCAGGTGGGAGGCAGGGAGGACAGGTAGCAGAGCACAGGGAGCTAGTGTGTTTGACTATGAATCCTGGACACGCTGCTTAGAAATTATGGGTCCCTGGACACATTACTTCATTTCACTGTCCCCTGATCTCTTCATCAGTAAAGAAAAGAAAGTAACTACCCTATGAGATAGTTATGAGGGTTAAATGAGTTACAATTTAGAGAATGCTCAGAACAAAGCCTGTCACATAGCAGGCACAACTTAGGTAAAATCAGTCAAAAGAGTTTGATTTCTTCATGTACATCTGGAGCCAGTTTTTGTTTGTTTTTAGAGATGGGCAGTCTCACTATGTTGCTGAGGCTAGTCTTGGACTCCTTGGCTCAAGTGATCCTCCCACATCAGCTTCCCAAGAGAGCATCATGCCTAAGCCTCCTGAAGTGCTGGGGTTATACAGGTGTGAGTCACCACACCCAGCCTGGGAGCTAGATTTCTTTAAGCATCTTTCATGCCAGAGGAATGAGAAAGTAAATATCTGAAATATGAAGCACTTTGAGGGTGGAGATGAGAGACTGAAACACTGATTAATTGGAGAGTTACCTCTCAAAGCAGAGTGACCCTGACAAGGGTTCCCAAATCAGATGATTCTTCATGCTCACATAAGGGTTAAGTATTAACTTACATATTTAACAATATGCTTGTAAGGAGTCAGAACAGCAGACATCCTGAGCACTGCTCTTGGACAGGACTTTTGACAATGATATTTAAACATTCCTTCACAACCACTATTTGATTTAAGGCGTGATTTGTTAACTGGGTCATCTGTAACACATATCCCTTCCTTTTTTTGGAAATACACCTGTTTCTGGGATTTGATTTGGCTCTTAATTCAAACAGACCTCCAAGTGCTCTGAAAGAAAATCAACCTAAAATTATACACTTATCTGGAGTTACATTCAGGCCATATGGTTTAAGTTGTCCAAATGTCACAGAAGCAACAGGAACAGCCATCATCATACTTTGCACTTACCCAGCATCTTTCCTGCCAGAATATTATGTAAGTCATAAAAGTTTCATTAAGGCAGAGGTGTTGGCCCTAATTCCAAGAGGACAGTCAGTTAACTGCTGTGTTTCGGTTTAGGTCTGCCTCATAGTGAGTTGACATATAAGAGTTACTCAAAGTCCCTTATGGTCTCATGATGGTATTCTTATAACTGAAAATGTCTAAACTGCAAGTTCCTAGGATATGGAAGACAGTAGGGAGGCATGCAGGACCAAGACCTTGTTCTTGGGTATCTGAGAACACTCAACTAAATTATTAGACTCACCACACTGGAATCAGAGAACAATGCTGGGATGTCATTTCTAGAAACGCTTGTACAATACGTTGGAAAAGTTTGGGCAGTGAAGACATGTTAGTGCATCACCTTGAGCCTTTACCCATCTGAACTTGAAGTTCTCTACCAGATTACCAGATAGGCTTCTAAGCATCCAGTGCTATCCAGCCAGATACATAGGAGATGTGCAATAAATACACATCGACTAGACAAATAAATGTATTAAATTTGTGATTATACTATTGCAAGTGTAATAATCAGAGTTTTATACTAGTATATATTTGGAGCAGATATGATGGATTTAGGCATAAAAAAGGCAATAAGATGATGCTGGGAAAGGAAGATGATCACAGGGTGGTCAAGGACAATGTGAACTGGGTGGACTGAAGGGATCCTGAGAGGTGCTGGTGTTAAAATTCTCTAAGTAGTATAGTGTGATTAAAGATAAAATTCCATCATAATGTTGCCTCGTATTAGTTCTATGATATTTCCTGTCTCTGAAATTATCTAAACTGGAATATTGTGATTATCTTTGTTTTCTTACTCATTAACCAACCAACCAATGAGTGAACCAGTCAACCAGACCACGTGCTAGGTGCTAGGACACAGTGCTAAATACTTTCCTCAGGTGTCATTCCTTCAGACGTTAGGTTCATAGTGAAATGCTAGAGCTCCAAATCCAACCTTCTGAAACATGTCCCAGCTTTTTCCAGTACTGGTGCTTTGCTATCACTGCCAAGCTGAAACCGTCACAGCTGAATATACAGGGAATTATATCGTCAACTGTAACCATGCACTTAGGTAAATATCACATCACTCCCAGATTTTGCTTTACCTGCTAATGCGGAGTCGGACAACCTTAAGCCAACACATATTATTTTCCCTGTATCCAAGTTTTCACACTGGAATACACAGCAGTTTACACAGCAGTTTGCTGAGGGTAGGCAGAGACAAGGCTAAACAACATAGGAAACATTTTTTCCCTTGGTAGTAATATTATTTTTATGTTTGAGACAGAGTCTCACTCTGTTGCCCAGACTGGAATGCAGTAGCATGATCACAGTTCACCATAGCCCCCAACTCCTAGGCTCAAGCAGTCCTCCCTCCTCAGCCTCCTGAGTAGCTGAGACTACAGGCACATGCCACATGCCCAGCTAATTAAAAAAAATTTTTTTTTCTTGTAGAGATGGGGATCTCACTATGTTGCCGAGGCTGGTCTTGAACTCCTGGGCTCAAGCAATCCTCCTGCCTCAGCCTTCCAAAGTGCTGGGATTACAGGCGTAAGTCACTGCACTGGGCCCTTGGTAGTAATTTTAAAAAGATGTAAAATAGACCCAATAAAGTTTCAGAATAGAAGAGTTACAGCATATATATTTAAAAACACGAGACTTCAAGAACATTTCTTGCCCACCACTGATCCACCCAAATCTCCCTGAGAAGGGTATTCAGTCTCCTCTACTGATGCTGGGAATCTGGAAAGCATTGCAAAGCAATTCCAAGCAAAGGTTTTGAAGCTTGGCCCTGGCACTTCATAACTCTATGATCTCAGGCAAATTTCTCTTTCAGAGCTTTGATTTCTTCTTCCATGAAATGCTAAAATAACAGCACCTTCTTTAACAGATGATTATAAAGATCACATGATGACTTTTGCACACTGTCTAGCATATAATATATGCTCAATAAATATTCATTCTCCTTAATTGAAAGAAACCAATTCACAAATCAAATTCTAGGACTTTCTATACCCTTGATTCAGTGTTTAATTATGTCCTCTGGTGATAATTAGAGATCTAGAGCAATGACCTCAGGCAAAGCACTGGAAAAATGGCTGTGTGTGACACCATAGGGGACACAGAGCCCTGTCCTTTCAACCTGGAATCACCATCAAGGAATCCCATATGCTAATACTGGCTTGGGCTCAAAGTGACACCCATCTTAAACTCAGATAATGTAACTGGGAAAAAGCTCCCTTTCCCCAAATCTCAGGGGGATTTTTTTGAGTAAGTCTGATAATGGAAGAAACAAGAAAAGACTTCCTTTAGGAGTACAAAACTGTATTCACAGGAGAAACAGGACAAAATCGAGGACACTGGGATATAGAAAGAGGAACAGAGAGATGACAACTAACTTTGTCTTCTCTTTTCTCTCATTCCTTAGTTGCAATACTGGGATCCTGGGAAGGTGGGTGGAGAAAGGCTTTGTTTAGATCGCCCAAGAGAAGAGTTTATAACGTGAGAAAGAGATCTTAACCCCTACTGGGAACATTTGACTGGGACTTTGAGTTTCCTCTGCTTCTCTAGATTTCTTGGGCTCTCATCCTTTCCATGTAACACTTTTATGTTCTTTTTAGTACTTATTTGGGGTTGGAAGAAGAAAAGAGCATCACAACGAGTAATCGAACACCTGGATTGATCAGGGTTTACCAGCCATGTGTTATTGAGCAAATGATTTTAATCTCACTGAACTTAGTTTTCACTCCTAAAATGGAGTTCTATCACAAGACTTAAGTACTTTTGTAAGAACAAAATCACCTAAAGTTTGCAATATAATCTAGGCAACCACATCTCCTAATTTCTATAAAGGCAGTATTGTTGTTTAGAAGGCATCTAGGAGAATTGTATTGAAGTTGCATTTGAATATGAAACAAGCTTTTTTTGTTAAACATCTCTGTTTATTTGAGTTGGATTTTTGTAGACCAGGGAAGAAGAGGCTTCAGGAGGGTATCCCCCTTAGTGGTCACTTGACCATTTCAGATAAAATAACTGAAAACCTGGCACATTGTAGGTGCTCAGTCAGGAATGCACCTTTGGCATTGGGGTGACGGAAGAAGACAGAAGAGCACAGAGCTGCCTGCCTGGCATGCAACCAAGGCTTAGGGGAGAAGTAGTGGACCCTTCCCTTGCCCTTTGAGGACTGCCAGCCCAGTTCACCAGGGAATGAAGACATGGGTTCCAAGGAACATCCCCAGTATGGGAAGGTGCCACTGGAAATAAAATACCAGCATTACAAAGAAAGCATAACATGTTGGCGACCTCAGATACAATGGCAAAGGTAGCTTAAGTCACCAATCTATGGTCAATCACAAAGATTGCCATTTTGACTGAAAAAGCTCTTAGGATATATATTTTTTCCATTAACAGTAGCTGAAAAACAAAGCTGGGTTTCTATGCTGTTGCTGCTTACCATTTCATAGTGGCACAACTCCCACCCCAAATGTTGTGGAATTATATTCAGTATAGATTTGTTTATCAGTTCTTCCACCCTATCCATTTTTCAGCAGCTGATTAGTCTCCCTGGGATGTAGACACATCTCTGATCAAGAGAGATGCTTGACTCTCTCTCATCTTCACACACGCATCCCAATATCCACATTACTCATAATACATGTGCTTATACATGTACATATATAGACACATTTTTATGCATATATGTTCCCCACATCGTATTCAAAGACACATTCCGAATGGATGTATATATGCGCTCATATACATACAGGAATCCAACTGGATTCCCAGAGGGGAATGTGGAACACATTGTTAAGATGTCTGTCATCCATGTAAGAGAAACAGAAATGAGCTGGGCATTAAATTTGCATACAGCCCCAAGCACAGAGGTTCCTGTATGTGCACTGTTCTACTGTTCTTGATGATGGGCATATCTGATAGAAAGATTCTGTCAGGATTAGCTCAGGAAAAACACCCCCAAGGAGATAATTTGAAGACATCCCGAGAATTTGCCTCAGTACATGAAAATAAACATGAAATCCTCAGCCGTCTCTGCATGTTGAAAAGTTCCCACCAACACCCCACCACACACCGGGGGATAATCTACTGGAGCTAATTAACACACAGTCATACACAACGCTGTTAGAAGTGGTTGCCACTTAGGATTGATTTAGTTGCTGCGGTACTTAAAAGAGACTTGAGAAGGTTTCTGTGTCAATGTGGGAGGAAAGAAGAGAAAATAAAAGTGTAAAAACAGCTGCAAAATTAAAAGGTGCTAAGGTCTGTCCCCCCGCAAGACATTAGGGAAACTTATTGAGAGACTATTAGTATTCCGGCAAAAAAATCTTCTTACTTGATTTTGCTTTCTTTCACATCAAGATTATACACACATACTCACGCAGGGTCTATAGATTGTGACTATGAAAAAGGGACTGTTTTACTTCATAAGCAAACAAGCTCTTCATTAAATGCCAACATATGGATTGTGTCATCTAAAAAACCAACAATAATCTTTTTTCTTCATGTCTACTTCATTATTTCACCTCTCTGACTTATTTAGATTTTCAACAAAGTTATTAATAATATGTTTTGGGAAAAAAGTCATCAAGGAGTAAAAAGGGCCACAAATCATTCCTTCATCTTAAATTATCTTTGCCATATGATAAGGATATACCATATCTAACTATCACACAATGTTCTTCCTCAAAGTAAATGTTATGAATGCTATCTTATGAATAAGCAATATATCTAATAATTATGATAGTGAAATATTGAAACTGAGTACACAAAGTGATTTTAGCAACCTGCTTTTTGTTACTGCAACATGGTGGATATATAGAAAAAACCATTAGTGAAAACCCTATTGAGTCAAGCTGTGTGAAAATTTAGAGTTGCAATTAATATTTTTGCCCTGATAAAAGGGTTCACTAAAGAAAATTATAATAACATAAAAAGGACTTCAGAGGAGAGAGTATTTACATCATATTTGAGAGCTCTCTTATTTTAGCTGTACCATTTGTATTAAATATCAGTTCTTCTAAGTAGAAATCATTCTTGATTCAGAGTAAATCTATTTGGTTACAGTTTACATCCATTAGTTGAGATACTATTGATTAAGAATAATAAAAACTACATATAAAAAACTACACCTTTCGTTGAGGATTATAATCTGTGTGTGAGCACATGTGCTGTGATCAGTTTATGTTTGCCTTGAGAAACGACAGTAAAGTTAGGGGAATGAAGGCAATTATTTGCCAAGATAGAATGTGTGGGTAGGATAGGGAAGGACTATATGTAAAATAGAAGGTAAAGATGATATGTTGGGGTTGGATAACCAACCTTTCCCTCAAGGTTGGTTCTAATTTGGTGATGTTTTATTTTAAATATCTTTCAAAAAGCAATGAATTGTTAACAATAGTTTGGAGAGTATTGGTTGTACCTTTTTATACGAATTTTAGAGTGGTTTGTATGGAAAATAAGAGTCCCAATAAAATATTCAACATTAAAACTAAAAAGATGCAAAAGCTCAGAAGTGTCATGGCAATGCAAATAAGAGGCTGAACTGGGCACAGTGGTAAAGAGGGTGTCCTGGGTTCTGGGGATTTGCAACGTGGGGCCAGCACATCCAGATACGGCAAGCAGACTGATTTATTAGGTAGAGAGAAAGGTCATGTTTTTGCAAAAATATATATATATATTTTTTGCTGCTGCTGTTGTTTTTGCCATGTCTCCAAATGTTAACCAAGAAAGATTAGCTAGAAGCAGCTGCTCAGTCTATTTTAAATAGAACAGATACCAAGTACCAAAAAGGACTATGAAAGATCACCCTCCTCCTATATTTTGCTTCATTCCGCTTCTTGGATATCTCCCCATTGACACTGCCATAAGTGATGCTGGGAACTGACAAAGCTTTCTGCTTTTCATTCTTTAAAAGAAAAGAGTTGGAGAGATAAGGACATTTTAAAAGTTTTCAACAAACGTGTGGACATTTCAGTTTTCTTCATTTCATTAATGTACTTGTTCAACTATCTCATCCACTCAAAGACAGTAAAACCTGTGGACTCTACTTTAAGGGGCTGCTTTTCCTTCTGGGTCTAAGGTGGGAGGTACTGGAAAAGGAAAATGGATTGAAGCATGTCAGAACATCATCCTCAATAGAGTCCTGGCGTCTCCCTAACTACCACTTGTAGGAATACTTCTCTGAAACTCCTTCACTCACAAGTTTTATTTTATACTGATGATTTTTTTTTTTAAAAAAAACACCTTTACTATTTCTTTCTTTTGTTTCTGCATCATTTTCTGGTTTCTTTTTCCCATCTTTTGAAACTCTGTCTCCTTCCCTCTCTTGATTCAGTTCTTCCTTTTCTGATTTACTAAACATAATTTCCTGGAAGGAAACTAGTTAGGTGCTGTAGTTTGACTTCACATGAGAATAATCTGAGGGGAGTTAGTGTTTACCCATCATGCCTTTGTCCTATCCAACAGCAGTTACATCAGAATCTTTGAAGGGAAGAAACTGTGTGTGTGTGTGTGTGTGTGTGTGTGTGTGTGTGTGTTCGTGTGTGTTCATTATTCTAAACCACTCTTAGTAATTCTAGTGAACATCCAGTAGAGTAGATTGTAGACCAGTGGTTCTCAAAATATGGTCCCTGAACCAGCATCAGTAGTATCACCTGTTGGCTCGTTAGAAATGCAAATTATTGAGACTCACTCCCACCCTACTGGATCAGATAATTTGGGAGCAGGACCCAGATTTCTGTGTTCTCAAGAGCCTTCCAGGTCATTTTGAAACATGCTAATGTTTGAGGACTTATGCACTAGATCACAGACGTTTTTGTTTTCTAAGCCTCCTACCAGCAGTATGAGCAGCACCCGGAAACTCTACCCTTTCTACCCTTCTCCAACCTGGCGTTTAACAAGATCCCCAGGTGATATGTATATACATCAAAGGCTGAGAAGCACTGTTCTAAGAATCTGCTCAAAGTTCCATGCATTCCGCCAAGGATTTGGCCATTATAATCTTATTAATCAATATAATAACTATTCATTTCTCAAAAGTGGAACTCATTTATTCTTTTAACTGTTAAAAAAGACAATGCTGATTTTCCAATGTGGTACGGGGTCTTGGTCTTTTTCTATACTCCGTTTCTGTTCTAAGGGTATTTTCACATTTCCTGAGAAAATGAAGAAATAAAAGGTCAAATTTCTGATGTTTTCCTTGGTTCTGAGATGTATCCATCTTATTCCTCTGGAAATATGATCTCTGTGGCTTGAGAGTAAAGATGGAGTTTTTGCCTTTTGTTCCTTTCTCAAATACAAGAAAGGATGGGGGAGGGTAAAAAAGTTACTGATTATATTAAGAAACAGCAATGTGTGTGTGTAAGAATTTGAATGTGTGTGTGTGCATATATATATATATATAGTGTGTGTGTGTGTGTGTGTGTGTGTGTTTGAAATAACAGGTTCCATTCTTTAAAATCTAATGGGTTCCTTGGTATAAAAGAAATATACACAGGAATGAGGGTTTGTAATTTTTTTTTGAACTCCACAAAAGTATCATGGAACTAGACATTTATAGGTATGGCATATTACCTAAAATTGAAATATATTGATGAGATTTTAGTGGAATAAAATTGATTTCCCTCCTCAGTAAGAGATAATAATAAGGAAGTACAAATTTTTACAGGAACTTTATTAATTGGTATTTCAATAGTCATAATAGAATGGAACAAAGCAAATATTTTATTCTGGAAGTGATTATTATTTGGGTGCTAATTAAACCTTTTCTACTGGCACTAATTGATAAATATGTGCTTTTTGTTTCTTCTGTCTGAATACTCTTTCATTCATATGATATATGTCGGGGCGGGGTAAATTAGAGAGGGAAATATCATCTCTGCCAAGTCAAGTTCATCACCCCTCAAGGTCAATCCCTGGTGTGAGGATGTCCCAGATGTCTCTATAACAGAGGAGCTCTGTTACTTCTTGTGATTATTCTAAAACTATGAGAACCAGTGTAATGGCAAAAGATCACAAACCCACCTGCTCAAGCACCTGTTTTTCACTCTTCTTTTTTCATCTGCAACTTCAACCTCATTTAGCTCAGATAAGACTGATCCCTTGAGACTGCAGGTCCTTCACCTGTGTAATATCCAACTAAGCCTCAATTTGGGGGAGGGGGTAGTGAGTCATCAGAGGGAAAAGCTGTCAGATGATCTACACTTGTAGCTAATAGAAAGAACATTTCCAGAGTTTTAAAGAGAAAACTAAAAAATAATGATTTAGAACTATGCCTGAATCCTAGTGTAACCAACATGTAAATCAACTACACTTAATAAAGGAATATGTCATTGAGTTTTATAGATAGAAAGTCTTGGAAAAATAAAGAAGAATCCAAAATCAAATGCGTAACCTTAAGAAATAAAGAAGCCTCCCTACCCCATTAAAGTTAGCTTTCTTGAACCAGTGTCACCAGCCTGTTCAAAACCTCTTAGTTACTCAAGTTACTTCTTTCTGAACTTTCCCCCACCCTACAGCCCTGGCGGTCACCCTATGAGAAAATGACTTCTCTATCTACCCACTTAAGATGTGAATATTTGTTGCGAACCAGCTGCAGCTCTAAAAACCACTGATCCATGGACTCCAAGGCTACTCCTCACAAACAATAAGCTCTTCTTGTTCCTGAAACTGCACTCTGTAACCCGCACAGGTATGATAAAAAGTAGCCATGACAGGTCCCAAATGCAATCACAAACATAAGTGTCTTATTATGATTGGATTAATTTCAATTTTCAGAAAAGTAAGTAGTTGAAGTTTTATCAACAAAGATGGTAACTGATGACATACAATTTCTAGGACTGCAGAATCATTCCTGCAAAAATAAGATTCACTCTATTCCTAATCTGTGGTCAACACCTGCAACTAAAGGTTGACAATAAAAGGTTGGTTCCTCTCCCTCTTATAGTTTAATATAAACTATGCATTTCCATATTAAGAAATAGAATCATTTAGAAACAATTTGTTCAAAGGATTCCTGAATTAACCCAGGCTCCATTCTTTCAAATCCAAAGGAATATCTACACAGGTGTGAAGGTTTATAATATTTTTAACCCCACAAAAACATTATGGAACTAGATATTCATAGGCGTGACTTAGTATCTAAAATTAAAATATGTTGATGGGATTTTAGTGTAATAGAAACCATTCCCCTCCTATAAGATATGACTATAAGAAAATAATTTTTTTACAGGAACTTTATTCATTCGATTTCAATAGCAATAATAAAGTGGAATGAAGCAAATAGTTCATTCTGGAAGTGATTATTATTTGGGTGCTAATTAAACCTTTTCTAGTAGGATTAATTGATAAATATGTGCTTTTCTTCTGCTGAAATGTTCTTTCTTACCCTTCTTTGCCATCAAACTCCTATTCTTCCTCTAAGACCCAGCTTAAATGTCTTTTCTCTCTACCTGCCTCCATTTCTGCTTCACTAGGGTCAGGTGGTAACCAATGTGGAATCCCAGTTTAGAGCAGAACCTGGCAGCTGAGCAGGCACTCAGCTGGTATCAAGGAAGGAACGAGGGAACAGAAGTAGATCCATGTCGCATGGATAGCCCTGCTAACAGAAGAGGATTATCTTTCTGAAATAAATCACAAGTTATCATTTCAAAAACATCATGTACTATTTTGGACCCATGAATTAGAAATAAAGGTATATTTTGGTATGGATCACAGACTCTGCAACTGTTGCAATTAATACAGTGCTATTGATAATTCCTCAAAAAAGCCGTAAAGATGAAATGTATCATCTTTGCCATTTAAAAAATACATAAGCAATGGCACTTGGCAGTATTTATTTAAAAATAACTAGTACCAATAATAAAGTTGGTAATTTCAGTTTCTAATTATTCTTGATAGAAATAAAATTAAACAGGTCTAAATGGGAAAAGGTTATGAGATGCTAGCAGCTCAACCTCCCTGCTTTTGAGAGGGTGCCTGACTTCAGAAGCACTTTTCTGTAATCTTTGCTAAGTACTAAATGTTATTTTCTATTTTAGAAGTCTTGTGGGTTTTTTTTTTTTAATCTAAAGGGCTGAATGAGAAACAAAGCATTACATTTCAGACAAGAGGCCTCATGATTTTCAAGATTCCAGGTTATGCACCCAACCATTCTGTGGTTTCCCACCTATAACAGGGTCACAATGCAAAGTAAAGTCACCTCTGAGCAAAATCGTGAACTTTGAGGCCAAACAACTGCATAAATAATCTGTAGGCTACAAAGATCACGGACCATCATCAAAGTCTGGAATTTATGCAAATAACACTGCTTACATTTAACAGATCTGTAATGCTGTGAGCCTTTCCAGCCTAAACGAGTAAATGGTGAGCTTTTGTGGTGCAAGATTGCTACCTACAGGCCAAACTGCAGAATGACATACAAGACTCCTGATGCGGAGGAAAAAATAGGTAAACAATTTAATACAATGGCATGCAAGTTATTTACTGACAAGTTAGTTAAGCCCAGGAGCACGCAAAGGTTGCCCACTACACACTGGGATATGAACCGACAGTTTTGTTTTTAAAACCACAGTGCAGTTTTAGAGTTTTGGATTATTTCCCTTCTTTTCTTTTGAAGTTTTCTTTATCTGCTGAAAAATGTACATAGTTTTCCTAATGGGAAAATTTCTTTCTCAACAATGTATTAAAATACTTCTAAATATGTACTGAGTCTTGATATAGATTCCACATAGAATCTATATTCATAATTTTAATTGCTTTCGGTAGGGTGATCAATAATAGAATCTGGAAATTGTTTCCATGTTTTAAACGTTGTGAGGCAGTTGTGGTGGGGGGAGGGAACAGTTTATAGTAATATTCCCAGACTCTATATAATTCTCAAAATTCATTTGTTCAAAACTATCACATTCAATATTTGGAGTAATTTGGAGATTATATATATTTAAACTGTGTTTCTTCTTTAAGAAAATATTGGATACTTTGGTTAGGAAGCTCAGATAGTAGTCCATCTTACAATAAAGGAATCTGATTTTCACTGACAAGAAATATAAAATTAACACTGAATTCTCAGTAATTTATATAACAGCCCACATTTTATGAAATACAGTGAATGATTTTTAAGATGCGGATCCTTAAAATTATAAGGCAAGTTATTAGAGATGCATCTTCCCTTCAATTATATAAAAAAAATTCCCACTCTAAAGAGAGTAGGTTTCAAAACTGAATAATATATTATGGTTAAAACACATCAACAATCTGTCACTCCATATGTACAAATAAACATATCCCACTATCACTGCACATGCCATGAATGAGGCCAATGCAACATCTGAAAAGGTAGATGCTAAAATAACATTGCCAACATTTTCTAAGAAATGCATAAAGAAAAGTTATCCATCTTCAATACTGCTATTGAAGTAGCTTAAACGTTCTGTTTGCCTATCTGATAAAGATGTTCCACATATTATTGGTTTAAAAACAATTTAGAACATGTTCCTATTGCATAAGACAAAAATACTATTCTCATACTTGATTTTGATTTTGAATAATAAAAATTTTTAATTATATCTTTAAAATGTTTATACATAATAATCTTAGGCAAAATTCAATGAAAAGAGTTCAAATCTAACAAAATCATCAAAGAAAAGTTATTTATTTGAAATAAATATGCTAGTTATAATCAACTGAATATTGTTCAGCATTTCTCTCAACGAAAATATGAATTTTAAGCAATTAGGTGATGTAATAAATGTGTGCAGTAGAATTTATACATTTAAAAGTGAAAGTGGTAAAGGCATTAACCTACAGGTGTTTTTTTCCTACTATTAGAGTCTCATGAAGAGTAAATAAATGTTTTATATATGGTGTTTAATTGTCTATAATCATAATATAATTATGTAATGATTAAATGATCTAAATTTTATTTTAATTATTATAAATAGATACTCTTTTTTATTAGAAATGGTTCTCTACAATTAAATTGTTCAGGATAAATTTTAATAAATATTGAGGATAAAACCACACAATTTCTAAAACAGATTCATAACAAGTTGTCTGTGAAATTAATATTTAATTTATCTCAAAATACTTTTCTTCTTATATAGTTCTCAATAAATTATATTGTTATTTTCCCAACTGATTTATACTTTGTTCAGTTGTGAGCAGAATTAGTGAGAATACTCAGAATATATGAGAGAATTACTAATTAAGAGTAAATTTAATATTGCCCTCTTAGGCAAACTAGATTTTAAATGCCTTATTATTATTTACCTGGGGCAAATAAATTCATGTGGAGAGCCCTTAATTCTACCATAACATAATTATAAACCATTATAAGGGTAAGAATTTTCCTACTGCAGTTTAGATAGCTTTAGGTACAAAATATAAAACTAAATAATAAAAATTGTATTATAGTTGGTGGATACTTATCCTTAGGCTATCTATCAAAATCAACTAAAATTATTGATTGTAAGAAAGAGTATCATTATTACGTTGGTGTAATTGTAATGCTCATAGCAATGCATGGGGAAAATTGCCCATATATGTAATAAAGCTATTTTTTTAGCTTGCAGAACTGTATTTAACATTTTCAAAATTGTGTACTTTCATTGTCCTCATGCTAAACATGAACCTCTAAAACTAAATTCTCATTATCAATATGAATTCTAGACCTATCAAGTCTCTTTCTAGCAAGAGATTTTCCTTTTATCGTTGTTACATTATCTGCAAAACTTATTGGTAACATACTTTCAGAAAATGCCAGCCAATAAGCTACACTAAAATAATTTTCTTTATAAAAGCTTTGTGATCTTTGGCATCATTCACTATCTTCAAAGCCATAAAAGAACAGATCTCAAATATATGACTCACAAATTATCAATTATGAAAAATAATCTGGTTCAGAAAGCTGCATTAATGTAAAAAGATGGATCACTTGTCACAAACCAATAAAGCCTATTGTTTGTGAATCCAATATTTGATTTTACCATTTGTGTTGGGCAACTTAAAATGATTTTTAAACCACATTACTTTTTGAAAAAAAATTGTTATAAAGGTGAACACGGGGGTTGTAGAGGGTGGGTAGGGGGAAGAAACCAGATGTAATCTGTCATCCTAGAAACAATTTATATTCTTACATTGAATTCAGCCTACAAATCTAAATCACAAAGACTTGGGCAGCAAGGATGGATGCATTAGAAAGGGCTTTCCTGTGTTCTAGAGAATGAACAGTAGCAGGAATGTTAGTATCACTTTGATTTCATCCTTTCTTTTCATGTGCTATTCTGATGGCTGAAGATTTGTAGCTATGCTGTTTCATTATTCAGAGATGGTGAAACTGTTCTTAAGCCAAGTGTGGCTTGTTACACTTTTTAGGTGGACACCTGCCTTTGCTTACTTTGTATTACATAGAGAAAAGCACAATGAGGTTACCAACTCAGAAAATCTTTATGACAACTTCTCTTCCAGATTGTTTTATATTTGTCATTTTATAACACAGGAAGAAGTACCATTCTCACCAAGAAGGGCAACCTTGTGAGTGGTTGGGGACCGAAATTTTCTACATAGTGTTATCTGAGGGTGGCTCTGATCCTCTACTAGTTCTCTGATATTTCAGTCTTTTACACCTGTTTGTAAATAAGGACTTGGATGTCTAAGACAATCAGAAATACTTTGTCCATAAGACCAGAGGCAAAATGTGCATATGTTACTTAAAGGTGGCCCTACTCCCACACCCAGATAACAGATATAATCATCAGATTATCTAGCTGACGTCCTGAAAGATATAAGGAACAAGTCTTAAGGAACAGGTGAGTTTCATTGACATAAACTGTGGCAGACACAGACAGGGACCATAATGCAGATAGTGGAGGTAATATCAGAATAATGATGTGCCCAGATGGGTATCTGGTAGACTGGAAGAGAGTGACATTGGGATGGGTTCAAGCATAGGAAGTAGACACATCCTAGAGACACTATCCATCACACAATGGCCCTTTATCATAGAAGACTTCTCCTTTCTCCTTACTCAGTGAAGAAACACCCAAGAAATTATGAAATAATATTCGAAAAAGGAAGAGCCCAATAGCCTGGTTATATCTGCCAAAACACAGTAAGAAAAATTAGGTGTTAAACCCTGGATCAACCTCTAACAGCTTGTTTGAGGCAAGGGTCATGCATTTTGCTTTAAGAGGGATCATGAATGTTCTTGGACATATTCCTACATGGACACTGAAAAGAAGTGAAAATGAGGTTGGGGGATGGAATAATTGAGTAAACCATTCAATGATGGCAACTGCTAGCTAATGAAGACCTATTACAATGAAGTTTTTAATAGAAAATGTGCTAATTGACTAGGTTGGAGCTTAGAATAAGCATATGGCTAAGATGTTTGATTACCTAGCCCGGTTCCATGTCAGTGATCAACTATAACACTGTAAAAATGAGTGTTTCTATGACAACTACTGAGCTTGCTGACTAAGGAGTGGAATAGGTTTTTCCAAATAATATATGATCCATTAACGCCCATACTGTGACTGGATGCTCACCAGTCTAAGTATGCTTCTCCTTGTCCCTTGGTCAAACCATTCATCTTACTTTCAGCCTTGGCAAAACTGAAATCAGACTCTTATGTGAATAATATTGCATAGGATTTAGTTTTAGTTGGAATGAGTATATAAAACTATGAAACCCATTTTCTTATAAAAGTGAAACAAGTCAACATACTCTGACTTGGCCCATATCTAGCATTCAATCTCATATGTAGTGCTTATAATAATTTCTGTAGTTTCTGCATGGGGCCAGTCTCTGTCAAAGCCCATCTAGCAACTTTCAGGAGATAGGTGTTTCATCATCCGTGATTTCAGACACACACACAAAAAAGTTCCTTTTCAATGTCATTCTAAACTAAAATTCAAAACAGGTGTTTGATACTGAGGATGTAACCAAAATATTCCCCCTTATAACCTGCAACTCCGATAAGACTTCCCTCGGAAATATAATGGTTACATAGCCCTTGTGTGGCTTTAACAAACCCTTATTTTCTTCTTTCTGCTCTATACAATGTGCAGTCTATTTGCACCCATTCAGGACTAAATTACAGATAAAGTTACAGCAAATTTGTTTTCTCAAAAAAGCAGTCAGCCCTAATATCCCTTGAGTAATAAAGGCCTTGTCTTTCATTCAGAACTAGAACTGGCATAATTTTCTCCCAAGAAACAAACTCTACTTCCTGTGACAATGGACCTGTTCTTAAAATTCTGAATGGGATACAGCTCAATTTGCAGGTGTTCAGGTATAAAGGTCAAAGGGCATTTGACCCCCCAACTGGCAATTGTTGCTGTGGTAGGTAACTTCAGTCTGCTAGTTATATCATTCTATTAGATAAGCTGCCAGAGTTTTCAGCTCTGAATTACCGAGGTAGGCTCGAGTGAATCAATAATTTATACAGATATATCTCATTCATTCTGATGGTATAAAGATACATACTAACAGCCTGCTGCAGCCTCAGAACAAAGCCAGAGAGACATTATTTAAAAAGAAAGACGGAAAAAGAAACCCATTTATCTATGTGAACAAAACCATTACATAATAATGACCTAATGGCTTATTAATTTTATTTTTCAACTGTTTTAACAAACACTGAGATGAGATAAATATGCTCTTTACGAATCTCAATAAGGTTGCTCTAGTGAATGTTAAGACGCCACTGAAAACTTTCAGATTGATTTTAAAATAGAATGATCTTTTACATGACAATGTAATGTAAACCATTGGAAAAAATTTCATACACCTAAGAAGGCTGCATGAAATTGCTTAACTAAATCTCTCAAATATTTTATTGCTAAATTTCAGTATGAACTTATATCTAAGATATGAGAATCAAATATATTTAGGGACTATACACTAAGAATATTGTTAATATAGCCTTCTGCTGTTAATCATTACCTGGGGAAAATTATACAGTGTTTTATACACTAATACTATGACATTTTTATTAACTCATAATCCCTGTGCTAACAGTGGTGCATTAAACAAGTAATAATTAAGAGGGCAGCAAATATTAAAAATGCCTACTTTAAAATTCTTCAATCATGTTAAAGGGAATCCTCTAACACATGAGTTTCTCTAAAGGAAAGCAGTACCAAAAAACAGTGTGGTTATGATGCAATAGTCGATAGACCTACAGCACTTAATATTGCCATCATTTCTAGTTATTGTCCTTAAGGGCAAAAAGAATTTGTGATCTAAAAACATAATAAAAGCCCCTCCTAGCAACTTTAATTATAAACCGTGATTTTTTTTTTTGACAGATCTGGAAATTTAATTGAGGCTAAGATGCTTTAGAAGTTGGTCCCTTGCCCATTTTGCCTCTTTGAGTTCAAGGCTGGATATGTGTGTGGTGGGGACACCTGAACCAAGGGCGTTCAGAGTTGGTTCAGGAAGACTGTGTGCAAAATTAAATAAGGCAGTAGACCAATGAGTGGGTAGCAATCAGAGGCAATACTCAGAGACCCTACTTCGCTTCACATAGACAAACAATCTTTTCCCTTATTTTTCAGGGAACCTCCCTGGGAAATATGGCACATGATAAAAGTCTGAAAGAAAATAAAAGCACAAGTTATCTAGAGAGAGAGAGAGAGAGAGAAAGAGAGAGAAACAGACATACACACTAATATTATGGCCTCTACCTAAAGTCCTTAAGTCTTTATATGCGACACCCTAGGGCTACCTGCTGTAACCAGTTAACATTTCTGGCCTTCCAAGAAAATATAACTAGTCCCTTAAAAGCAGAGAGAGGAAGGAGAAATAATAGATTGCCCCATTTCTGACAGTCAAGAGAAAAAGGAGAGAAATGTTCCCACACTGATCTCATTAAGATGACGAGAATAATGAGTGTGAATCTTATGTATGGATCTCACAGCAGAGAGAGAGAGCATAAATGTATCCCCCATTCACCCTTTTATGAGGCCTGATACACCACATTTATTCTCAGCTTCATCTGATACTGCTGTTGGAGGTTTCTCTTACAATATTACAGCTTTAGCTTCAAGTGTTGCCACTGAAGTCATCTGAGTCAGCCACTCAACACAGCTTTATTGAGTGTGCATGGAAACGGGGGAAGACCTCTTAACAGCAACTGAAACGCATCTCAAGCAGAACAGTCTGGATTTATTTCCTGTCACTGGCTCTGGCAATGGATTAAAAATACTGACAAATGGCATTTTTCAGTTTACAACCTATTTTACTTCCGAGTTCCTTAAACTTCAGTTAAACTTTCTCGTCAATTAGAAATACAACCCAGGTATTGTTAAATATGTCTCCAGCATATTTTTGGAGAAAGAGCTATGCATTTGTGGCAAAATGATGGGATATTTTTCCTTATGAATTACCTCTTGTCCTCAGACCCAGTATGGAAATATTTTCTAATAATAATTTAAAGTTAAATACTTTGTCATAGATACAAATTTTGAAAGACTACATATCTCCCAGAAACAAAAACCTGTGTTGTTGTGGTCATATCTTATTCAAGTTCTAATTATTCACAGGATCTTCTACTTAAGGACTTCAAAGCATTTCATATAGATGATTTAATTTAGCTTTCTTCACTCCAGTAACTCCAATAGCAATAAACTGGAGTGCCAAATTTACAGCAAACTATATCTCACATAATTTATTTAATAAAGTGGGCAACAGCCTACCAATTCAAATAGTATCTCAAAGTATGCCCAAAGTCTTATTTCAGTATTGCTACCACTTTGTAAAGGAATATTCTATTTCTTATGTTGTTTAATTTTATGCTGGATTAATTAGGATCTATGTAATTTTAGAGGAAATTTAGAAAGACAGCAATATAATGAGGCCAGGTCACCAGATTTTCTAAATAATTCAAATACATACACTTTTTCCTGGCATTTATTTAGTCTAATGAAAATTTAGGTCACGAACAGGTTCATCTTAGCTACCCTTTAATCAATATGGATCAATATAGGTAGTTTAAGCTGTTTAAGCAACTCAGAGAAAATATATGTTTGAAACTTGGGAAATATATTCTTAAGGAGTCGACATTTACTTTTGGGAAAAAGTTCATTTATGCTACTTAGAGGCCAAATGATATTTCTTGTCTAAAATGTAACTTACCTACATACACAGTGAACCCTTTAAGAGTGTTTGTGACTATATACACATTTAAGTAGTGTTTTGGGGAGCTGTAGTGTGATGTGACTTCAACTAATGGAAAAGTTCTTCAAAACATAAGGTAAACACTTATTACTTAAACTTCAAGAACAATACTATGCAGAGGGCTTACAGACTTATTAAATCAAGTAGGTACTTCTAGACCTCCCAGATCAACACATTCTAGGAAATACCAAGGATCAGGAGTCCAATTTTACACTCTTAGAATTCTACAGGACAGTGGCGGACACATGGTTTCCTCCTTTCATTAAGGATCATTTGACTTACAAATGTCACCTTCCTGCTCTTCTCATTGTTGCTGACTTGGACGCTTCCATTACTAGCTATTGTGAAAGGGGAGTTACTATCTCAGTAAGTCATTTTACTTCTCTTAGCACTTCCATCATCTGTCCTGCAAAATAATCTCTAAGATTTTTTTCAATTGTAACATTGCATGTTTTCATTCACACCACTCAAAGCTGACACAATCTCCACCTTTTAGGCTCCTTGACTTGACCTTTAGGAAGGTGTACTATTCTGAAGCTGGGGTTGGGATGGACATGTTTCTGACAGCCTGAGCAGCAAGCCACGAATCCATTAAACCTACTTTCTCCCTGTGATGTTCCCATTCTACAGCTAGGACTCTATGCAGGGACTGGCAAGATTTGTGAGTGATTCTATGTCATTATCTATAACATTGTCACTATGCAGAAATGTGTTTCAAGATAGGAGCCACTATCCTATAAAATAGACCTTTACATTTTGTTTGGAGCTTGGAAGCCTACATAATAAACATTCCATTTTAACTTCATACCAGTCAAGATTTAGGACTTTAAAAAAAAACTGTGGTAGAAGGCTCATACAGAGAATTTAAAACATGAAGGAAACAGTGCAAGTTCAGTCAAGCTAGTAGAATCTAGGTTAAAGGTCTCCCTTATAAATACCAGCCTCCTGGTTGAGGTATGCAATAGGCCCTTACAATGCAAGAACCAAACTCTATTTAATAGAGTTTAGCTGGGAGGGGGAGATAAGAGGAGGATAGAATCAGAGATTGACTGACTAATACAAAAGTATAGCTAGATAGGAGGGATATGTTCTAGTGTTCTATTGCCCTGTAAAATGACTCCAATTAACAATAATTTATTGTATATTTTCAGGTAGCTAGAAGAGAAGATTCTGAATGTTCCCAACACAATTGAAATGATAAATGTTTGAGGTGATGGATATGCTAGTTATCCTGTTTTATTCATTAGACATTGTATACATGTATAGAAATTTCACATTGTACCTCATACATATGTATAATTATTATGTGGCAATAAATACTATAAAAGCAACCAAAAAAAGAACTTAAACTAAACCAGGTACATACTCGCCCGCTTAAGTTTTCAGGATTGCTGCCAAACTTGAAAAAAGTAAACTCAGCTATCTGAACTTCTACATTTATGAATTAATATTCTCTAAGTTTAGCCATCACTTTATTAATATCATTTCAAAACATAACACCGCTTTTAAACAATTGCTAACTTGTGGATAATTAATGGACTACTTTTAACCTTAGCAATCTATTATCGTAATTTCAATCCAAAAGATTAATTGTCTAAGGGAAGTACTGTTTAATTCCCCGACATTTTATGACAAAACTGGATAAAATAATCTTGTTGCAAACATTAAAAATTGTCTAAAATCTGCTTGGCAGAAACTGTATAGGATGCTAACTTTGGAGAATGCAATAGAATTATTTGCATATATCTACATAGGATATAAAACATCATATATTTACATATTGTTGATAAATTGCAATAGTAGATTTTTTTTTTAAACTTATGGTGAGCTGGGTGACTTGCCATGCAGAAGAGCATATATCTTTGCTTTTTTAAATGACTTTCCTAGTCTATAACCCTTTTATCCCCTGCCCCTCCAATGAAGATCTAATAAGTAATTGCGCCTAATGAAGTATATGTTTTGATCCCTGACATACGACATTAATTAAAAATTTAAAGATTATTATATTATTTAGTCCAGAATTTATATAGACTTCTGGACTTCATCTTGGTGAAGCACAACTGTACACCCTAGAAATTGGGATAGGGAAGAAAACCTTTATATGGGTTTACATGGGGGGAGATAAAATTCTTCAATCTCTATGAAGCCAATGAAATCTGTCCTTTAATTGGACTCTACTATAAGCGATTATTTTGTACAGAGATCACAAATTCTCTTTTTTCTAGACGGGTTCCCCATGGAAATCATTTGCATCTTATGTAAACTACAGAAAATCCAAACTAGACTTTATCACCAAGAGAATAAAAGTAAATGTAGTTAAACTTACATTAAGTCTCATTTAGAGCAACCATTCTCAACAGAGATAATATGACAGGTAACGGGGTAAAAATGGGTTCGAGGATACAAAAACACTTAGATATTACAATGATTTGTGGCCCTCCATAGAGTTTAATTTCTCTCATTAAGTGAAATTTTTCTCTTTGGGAGAACAAATATAAATATATATATACACATATATATGTATATGTATACATATATATGTACATATAAAGAGAAACACTGATTGAAGATCAAATAAAAGTCAATGTTTGCCTCTAAATTCTTTTTTTTTTTTAACCAGGGCTGACTTTTTTTATCCAAATATCTGTTTGCACTTTGATATGCTTCTGTCTTTCCTTGCTTCTTAGCTTTTCTCTGATTGTCTCTTCATTATTTCCCTTTGAGCCAATAGCTTGTGAATGGTGTGACCATCTTTACACTGTTATCATGGATTTCTAAATGCCACCACTTGCTGAATGTTGGCCCTCTGTCATCACAACAAAGTAGAAGAGAAGATGCAATGCAGTTATAACTCACAGACTCACGTGTGGTGGAGCCTGGCTACTGTGTCTAGCCCCAGTTCCTCGTCTTGCCATTATTTTACCCCATTTTGAGAATGGTATAGCCTATTTCCTCCTGCCCTTCCAATGAAGATCTATAAATTACTGAGCATAAGGAAGTACCTGTTTATGTCTCTGACATGATAGTTATGAAAAAATATGAAAATTGGCTTGGTGCAGTGGCTCATGCCTGTAATCCCAGCACTTTGGAAGGCCAAGGCTGGAGGACTGCTTGAGCCCAGGAGATGGAGACCAGCCTAAACCTTATAGAGACCTCGTCTCTACAAAAACTCAAGAAAATTAGGTGGGCATGGTGACATTCACCAGCTACTCAGGGGGCTGAAGTAGAAGGATTATCTGAGCTTAGGAAGTTGGATTGCCTGAGCCTGCAGGTTCAAGACCAGTCCAGGCAACTTGGTGAGACCTCGTCTCTGCAATAAAAAATAAAACAAAATTATAATATAAAGATTATCTTTGTGTTTTAAGAATGGGGTAAAACGGTAATAAGAAAAAAGGCAAAGAAAAGCAGGAACAACTTCCTTAACAACGTTTCAGGTTAGCTTCTCACTTGATTAACTAACTCCAACACATTCATGATTCTGAAGTACAGCTTTGCAACTAGTCACAATAGACAAATGGAACAACAGAAAACATGCTGCTCCTATTTCTTAATTTTACCTGATACAAAGGAGCTTGAAAACACATGGAGAGTAGAATTAATGACTAAAGAATATTAATGATTGCCTCTCTGTTATAATTTACAACCATTCAGACGAGTTATTTCTCTTACTTTACAAAATTTTACTAAAATAAATTATATGCCTCATTTATTTAAACTTTTTCCTTTGCAGAGTACTTTACGTAATATGTTGCAATGGACCATAGCCCACCATTTTGCTCAGCATGTGTGTCCCTTACAACTTAAATTGAAGTTGGAAAGCAGAAAATCCTTCAGGGGACAAGAACATTGGTTTAGTAATCTGAGGACAGACAGTAAAACAGCTCAGATTCATTTTTATAATTTTTAATTTTCTTTTTCTTTTTCTTTTTTTGGTAGAGATAGGATCTTGCTATGTTGCCCAGGCGGGTCTTGAACTTCTGGGCTCAAACAACCCTCCTGTCTCGAACTCCCAAAGTGCTGGGATTATAGGTATGAATCACCATGCCTGGCCTTTCTTAAAATTTTTGATCCTTAGTCAACTCGGTTGTAAAATATGAATCATACATCACATTTTTTAAGGGTCTTATAAAGGTTTGAGGGCTGAAACTACCAGATAAGTAATGCAAGAAGGCAGCTTGAGGTGAAAGGGCCAGCATCCACACAGCCAGAAAAAAACACACTGAGGCTTTGGTGTCTCCCATCACCTTAACTTTCACTGGACACGTCATTGAGGGTCCTGAGTCAGCTAATTCATGGATTCAATATGATATTATAGTTATGTTGGTGATTGTAAGGCTTATTTTTTTACTATAAATGAAGAAAAGGTGAAATTGTTTTATTTCCCCCATCACCCACAAAAGAAGACTTTTCCAGATAACAGCATCCTTCTACTTCCCACATTAGAGGCCAAAGGTGGAAATGCAGAGATCATAGAAAACATGTTTGTGACCCGCTATAGGGAATACATTCTTCTTGCAAATACAAAATAAAATTTTGGAGAAATTAGCCCTTCTGAGAATAGCAGACTCTATAGCTTATGTGATTATCTCCCTCCAAAAATAGAAAGTCCTTTTGGTGACATCTATGAAAATAAACAAAAAAGCGTGTTGGCATCACTGGAAGAGAAAGCACCGATTTTAGCAAGTGTTGCATTGTAGATTTAGCAGATACCAAAACAAAAAAGAATGATTGTACATTTAAATAGGTCTGCAAACTGAACTGGAGCATCACTCCTCAGAAAGGATTAGAGAAAATGTTTTGTTCTATTATTATTTAGATTGCTATATTTCCTAAGAATCAGGGTTGATTTTAGCTAACAGCAGTCAATCTTGAAACCCAAGTCACTTCTGAATTACGGTCTTTGGACACTTTTATGAAATTGCAAGAATTTACATGTAATATTTTGTGAAAGGCAATGCTTAGGAAAATCGAATTTATAATTTTTTATGTAATTCAGGACAATGTTTGAAAAAAAATTTCTTCCCTGAAATTGAGATAAATTGGGGAAAAATGTATATTTTGAGAATCAACTTGACATAGGCACATCCACAGGAAATGGGCATAAATCTATTTACTGAAAAGAAAATTATAGTATAAGAAATTTCTAAGTGTTAATATTTTTTGATGTTGTAAAAGGAATTTGGGGCAATTTTGGAGATATATAATCTTATAAATTAGTGAAATTCTACAGAGGTTTTGTTCTTTCCTTGAACATTCATGATGCAAATGTTTAATATATAATTAATTTGTATAAATTAAATAGGAAGTGTTTATTTAGTAAACTTAGTATTTCTGTCAGGAGGATGTATAAACAAAGAAAGGTGAGTAAAAGAGCTTAGACTATTATATTTACATAATTTTAGGAAAATTCATGAGTATGACCCTAAGACCATCAAGCAAAGATCATTTTTCTTTTACACTTGTTTTTTTTCAGGGGTCCTTCTGCTTAGCTGTTGTGAGAAAAGTAACAGTTACATCTGGAATATTTCCAATTTTTCTGCTAGCACTAAAAAAATAATTGTAACAATAACAAAAACAAAAATCTATAAAAATCATTTGAAAATTTCCATAGACTTGAAGCACAATTTTGTTGGTGTGGTAGTACTGATGCCTCCTAAATTTTCAGAATAGAAATTTCTGTCATAAACTTAAAAAAGTACCTTCAATATGTTCAGTGTAATTATCCTATGTTTCATTGTTCTGTAATGTGAATGGTAAGACTTGAACTACAGGGGATGCAGACATGCCTTTGTTTTCACATTGATATTTCTTCTTATGCAATGCTCCCTTTTTAATTCTTGATCATGAAAGCCACTTCAAATGTTCTTATGGTTTGTAATACCTTAAAAAAAAAAATCTATATGTAGTTTAACAGCAGCAAGCTGTCTAAACAGGAAGTATATGATAAGGTCTCTCTAGAAGTCTGTTTTCAGATCGTTGTATTATATTCCCATTGCCTTTGCAAGTCCAATTCCTCTTCCCTTGCGTGTGCTTCCTCCATTTTTTTTTTTCAATCATTTGACTACACAGAGCTGCCTCATGTCATTCTTTGCATACATCATCTTTGTTTTTTCTCTCTTCCCGCATAATAGCTCAGCTTTCTGGGAGTAGCTGTTGTCCTGAATGTGATCCTTTACTAACACGGGGATTGAATGAAGGTGGAGCACAAATTATCCAGAGGCAAAGGGAACGCAGGCGTTTGAAAAGGACCCAGAAAGGAACAAATAATGAACCAGGGTGGCTTCGATGAATTGCTGTAGAGGGAATTCTCGGTTTTGACACAAAAGGAACCCACGGATACCAAGAAAAACCTATGAAGAGAATCTCAGTAGGAAACTTGCCTCGTAGGCTGGTCAGGACAGAGGGTTGAAGCCAGTAGCCTTCCAGATATGAACAGAAACAAATTATTTTATGACTAAAGTTTAACATTCAAATATGCCGGTTTTTGGAATACAAGGTGCTTTGAGGAGTTGACATCTCTTCATAATTCAGGTTCATTGTTTCTCTAAGTAAAATATGTGTTTCCCTTTAGTTATTCTGTTAGGAATTGTACTTTCAAGGCAAGAGGACATTTTTGATAATGCACATCTTAAGACTTTTCATTAAAGTACCAAATTTAAATTCTACCTTTTTGTGCACTCTGACATTTTTGTCTGGCATTTTCATTAATTTTGCGACATACATAAATGTAGCTGAAATGTTAACTGATCAATACTTTGTCTCTCTCATGTAGCACTAGCGCTCTGTTCCCCAAGGACCACACAGCAGAACAGAAATTAAATGTGTAAAATATCAAATGTTAATGTTAAACACAGCGGCACTTACTGTATAACGACAGAAAAGGCTAAAACAATTCCAAATGGACAGATGGTACCACAAATTATCTACAATCACATTTAAAGATTAAAGTTTGTCCTGTAAAATAATTCTTTGACGCACACTGAAGTGTGTCCTTTTACTGATAGCTCAGTTGTCCAATTATTTTTGTGCTCATTACAGTGAGAAATGACAGTACTGTAAAGAGAGAATGTGCACTCTTTTTTTTTTTCCATGTTGCACCCACTGACATCCACAAGAACACAAATGTCTGGTCAAGAGCCTGATGAAAATTAGGCCCAATTTATGAGACATTTCCATGTCTACAAGAGATGATTCCCAAAGACGAGCAGTGCCTTCTGCACCACACACGTCTGTGTTCATTCTCAAGCAGACAATATTCATTGTAATATTTAAAAACTGAATTCACTGCACACAAAAATAAGAACATGCCCAGAAACGTGTTTGCTTATATTTTATCCGTCACCTTCCAGACCGATTTCTGTCTCTTAAATCACCAGCTGCCTGTGAATCTTCCCCACTGCACATAGGTTGGGCTCTAAGAGGCTAACCCCATATTTCTTGTGCTTCCAATGGTAATTGATATCGGGACAAAAAAGAAAAAAGATTGTTTTTCCACTTTGATTTCATTATTCTACATTTATTTTTGGATAGTAAATTAGAAGAGAAAAATAACACAGAATTTTAAAAAGGCACTTAAACATTATAAAGTTTACTGATGTGGGCCTAAAACCACGCCACATAATGGTACAAACGCACATGCTCCATGAGGCAGCTGCTTTTATGAAAAAGTGGGCCAAGTGGAACCAATATTATAATAATAGACCCACGATCCATCAACAGGGAATGATGGGAACAATATGTCTGTAACAATAGGGTGCTGCTCATACTCTTCTCCTAATGGAAAGCCATTCTTTTCAATAAACTGGCCTAAAAAGGCTCTAGTTACACAATGAGATCTTTGAAACATTTCATTTTTAATATGCACATCATTTAATATCATGAGATGAATAAATATCCTATAATAGTTTCTTTTCTGAACTGTTATAACATTAAATTACAAGGTATATAGTATTTTAATGGTTCTTTGAGGAAGGAAGAAATATCTGCTGTGTGGTCTTGAGCAACAAACTTAACCTTTCTGTATCTCAGTTTCTTTCTTCTGTATATTAGGAAAATAACAGTATGTACCTCATAAGGTTGTTGGGGATATTAAATTCATTAATGCATGAAAAAAGTTTCTTGCAACATAGCAAGTGTTTAATAAATATTGGGTTTTTTTGTTATTGCTATGTAAGGATCATTTTATATTATAACTTCATCTGAGGTTAAAATAGATGATTGATAAAGAATTATGAGTTTGTAATTAAAACGGAAACTTCAAGGAAAATTGCTGCAATAGTATTAATCTATACTTATTATGACTTAATAACTAACTTAATTAGAGCAAACCTTTAGTTATCTGGCATTATTGAAAAGTGAGAAACATAAGAAACATTTTCAGATTAATTGATTGATTCATTGATTAATCAATTGATTGAGTCAGCTATTTATAATGGGAGCTCACTATGGTGCAGGTGATGCTGAAATACCAGGATAAAAAAGGTAGGGTTCACCATTCTCAAAGAACTCCCAGTGGAGATCTAAGTATATAAAGTTTGGCTTTGTTATTTGTTGTTTTGGTCACATTCCATAGGAAATAATCTGGCACTTCTTTTTTTTTAGGGATACACAGTTAATATTATTGTTTCTTCTCAAAAGTACTCAGTATGTGTTCACACTGTAGTTTGTGGCCTCTTTTTTCACCACCAATGTCAGCAGGCCTACCTTTATTGTACCCACCCACCTTTTTTTGCAAGCCTCGTGCATACACCCTGTGTTTCCTAGGACTGAATCTGTCAGACACTGACCACCAGGTAAGAGAGGTATTATTACATTCCTTCCCCAGTGAACTTTGAAACATTCCTTCCCCTGTAAACTTTGAAACAATTCAAGTAATATCATGTAAATATACCAAAGTTGCTCAGAATTCCAGTGCCTGATTTTTTTAAGAATCAAAAGGAAATTGAGGAAACAAGGTTGCCATCTTGAATTCTTGTTACCCAAGTGACTTCTAAAAGTCAGAGGTTTATAAAGGCTTACAAAACACCTGTAATGCTAAAGTGTTCCAAATGAATGTTCCTGAAAAAATGATACAATTACCTACATTTCTCTGTTTTAAAATTCTACGAAGAGCTATGAGAAATGATTTTGGAAGAAGTGAATCAAAAATGGCAGCATGATCTTTTCAGTAGAATTTTTGTTGCATCTGTTATAGGGTCCTATAGAACTTTCAAGTAACACTATAGTATAAAATATACATCGAAATTCAATATTATTTTTTCTCATTAATGTCAAAGTGCCTCTTGGCTAGTGGAAAATCAGAATAAAATTTGCTTAGCAATACCCCAATATATTTATTACGTGAAAGAGTTACTAAAAGTATATTGAGAGGGAATTTTTTGTTTGTTTTTCTCTAAAACTTGATGATGACGATTGCTTTCTTTAAGGAGACAACAACGTGTCTATGGGAAGCAGGCTGCCTAACTTTCTGGTAACTTACAACACAAAGGGACATACACACTCTTTGTTCCATGTGCTCAGACATTAATGAAAGTCCCATACAAGGCCTGAGAGAAGGACAGGGCTCAAAGTACTAAACAGATGTGCATACACTCATTTGAATGGTAATACTAAAATGTTGATTTGTTACTATAATTAAGGCTCTTCTTGTAAATGAAGTCGTATTCTGCTAAACTGGCAACTATAAGGAAGTATAAGTTACTCATATCCTAACAAACACGAAAATAAAATAAAGGATTTCAAAAGAACGACTCCACTTAAACTTCAGACTGAAGTCCTGAATAAGCAAAAATAACGTGTGAGAAGAAAATCCTAGCTAAAGAGCTAAAGCTCAGAGAAAAGTGTTCTTTTGGATTTTCTAGCTCTGCCAGTTGGTCTCATCAGCAGTTTTTAAATAATCAAAGTAAAAGGTTACAAGATGAACATTATTAAAGAACTATTTGGACATATCAAATTCTCACTTGCGACTTTTTAAAAACTGGAAATCTCAGAAATAATAAAAACATCTCTTAAATAGGTCACACCCACTTCCAATTGATTCATAGATTAAAGCATTACCAACTAGCATTCTAATCCCAATGATTTTCACATTTTGAAAATTTTTCATATTTTATAGAACAAATAAAATCAAATTGAGGTTGGTCAACATTATTATTATTATTATTTTTTCACACTGAGGACTTTTCTTGGCTCTCCTATTGGGATTTGGAATTATGCAACATGTAAAATCTTACTTCTTAACTGTCACAGAGAAAATTATACATTGGCTGAGATGTCTTGTGTTCCGGAAATCTGAGGGGGGAAAATGTATTCTTGGACTCAGACCTTGTACAATCCATCAGGTTCCTGCCCACGGCAAATCTGTCCAGTCAAGTCTTAAAATAGGAGTTTTAAAATGGCCACATCAACATAACTGTTACTATAGCCACAGAAACATGCAGCTATGATTACTGAATTTAATGAATAACAATGTAAGTAATACAGTATGATCATACCACAAAAGCAGCGAGACTCCTTGGGGGTGAATCCCAATCAAAACAACTATTTACGTAGTATGCAGCATTTACGAGCACCATGACACAACGCTTCATTCGGATAAAGTTTCTCAGTAGCAGCTGTAAGGAAAATGAAAATATTATTAGAATTTGCAAGACTAAAAACCATCAGACATACTGCAAAATTCTTTTAGCTTATTGCGATTTAAAAAAGATTCAGAAAGTTAGTAAAGTTACGAGAACATATCAAGCAATTTGGCTCACAAGTTAAAGGAAAAGAAGTATTTCTGGAGAAAGAACTGACTGATAAAAGCAACTTCTTGGCTAAATATATTTTTAAAAATAACGTTATTATGTAGGCTGGACTACCTTTGCTTACAAGAAAAAAAGATTTCTAACAGATTTTAAAATGTTTTTACTACTCACATATTATACACCTTTATTAATTTTAAACTCTTAAACCTTATTGTGGTTTTAAGATTCATTAAATGTTTTATTTCAAGATATTTTAACATGAAATGAATAACTTAAAATGTTTTTATTTAGGGTGTTAGAGAAAAACTTGTCAATTATTGTTTTCTTAAAAAAAAAATTTTCACCATTTTAATAGAATTCCTCACTTTCTTAACTATCATATTATCTATCTATCATCTCCTACAATCAGTTTAACCTATATATTCTCATTACTTTTTCATAATTTCAGAGGTAAGAAAAAATTTATGGTAACCAAGCACTTTACACAATCTTTTTAATATATATAATTATGTGAAAATTGATATAATTAAAATTTAAAATCAAGGAATGACTACAACTGTAAAAAAGAATAGCTCATGTACTAGATAATGGTTCAAAAACTACATACAGCAATATTAATAATTAGAATAATTATCTGTCTGCAGGTTAATATTTTGCTATTTCCAAATACACTTCAGTGATGGTCTGGTATATTTAAGAAGTAGCTATGTAACATTTATTGAAGTCATATGGAAAAAACATACACATGTGTAAATATAGACACACACATGCATGTCAGTTTTAACAAGTTGCTAAAATTGAAATTCCTTGAAGACCCCTATCACTTCATTGAAGAACGACTTTTATTACTTTCACTGATAATTGTGGAGGAATGTAATCTATATTTCTACTTAGATAGCTACTGCACTTGTAATTCATACACTGTCTTTGGACAATCAAAGATCCTACTGTTTTTGGTAAATTTATTAGACAAAAAAAAGATACATTTAGGCTTCTAATATCACAAAAATAATTAAATAGTTCAAGGTGCAAATATGTTCAGGAAACTTTTTAGCCATAGTAAATGCATTTTATTTTAACTCTGTTAACTGCATATAAACTTTTTTTTTTCAGGGATAGCTTAGAAGTTTTTTAAACTTGATATCAAGCTTAATTTAAAATAAGCGATGGATATCAAGCTTAACTTAAAATTCCTTCATGATAGAAAAATCAGACTTCCTATGTTTTTATTTTCTTAGCCAAAATGCCAATATAAAAGTTGACTTCTAAAAGATGATAGTTATCTAATTAGCAGGAAGGTTTCCCTGAGAAGATGGAGCCTCCTTGCATCTGGATTAGAGGGAAGAGCTTTATGCTGGGCTCAATTTACACACACCTGCATCATACCTGTGGGTGGTCTGGACATATATTTGAACCTCAGCTTTTGGTGTTCTCATTTACACATTCCATGGCAATCAAATTGTATTTTATGTTCCAAATGATCATTCTTTTGCTAACGCATGAATACATATCCATTATATGCAGTACCTACAGTAGCCCCTTCCCTTTCTGACCACCCCCATCCAATTTATTAGTTTGGTATTGTCCTTGTTTGATCTTTTAAAGAAAGGAAGGAAGAGAAAAAAAAAAAAAGGAAAGAAAGAATCATTTTCAATAAGTAGATGATCAAAAATTCCACAGTCTTCCCCTCCCTCCATACCTCCAAAGTTTATTTGAATTTACTTAGATGTTTTACAGATATAATCCGGTCTTCCCAGAGGGATTAATCTTTCCTTGCTTTTTACCTGTTTAGAGAGTCTGTTTTCCTCTTCAATGTACTTCTGTTCTTTGGGTATTAATGTTCGTAAGCTGGCTTTCACCTGTATATCAACATATGTGTCTGTTATGAATTAATATATTACAAATGCTTACAAGTTTTTCACGCAGTTCAATTTGCAATAATTTCAAAAGTTTCAAAGTCCTGGCTGCAGTGCTCATAAAATATAAATGTATACAGTTGCACATGCATGCGCTTGCCTTTCTTATGCCGGCAGGCAGCGACCAGAGCACACCCGCAGCAGCAGTCGCCAACTAGAACAGAAAGTGTGGGTGTGCCAGCCAGTGGCAGAAGCGTATTCTCCAGGATACATCAAGGTTTAGAGAAAATGAGGAATGACAGAAATTCTCTACAAATCAGGAACAAAAGCTTTCATGAAACTGAACTCTTTAGCAGTACAAAAAAGCCAAAGTTAAGACTTACAGCATTAAAAATCACATCTATTTCAAGATAGATGACCCCCTTTGTTGGCCCTGTCAGCTGCTTGTTTTTCAAGACGTAGGCTTTCTGTTCACCATTTTGAATCTGCGGGAAAAGGACATGACAGCCGTCTGTCTCGCGGTCTCCACTGAATACACTCCCTCAGTGACCTTTGACCCCCAGCTGCTGAAACTGACAGAGAACCCAAAACAACTGTGGCAATTCTGACAAGTACCTGTTCATTACCAGGATCAAGTCTGTCAGGAAAAATTAACTATCATGGGATTCAACATGGCCGTGAATTGAGTATGTTAAAATTTTTAGTGTTCTTATTACAGACCTTGGTTGAGAAATGACAGACTTAGAGCTGAGAGTTTTTTTGTTTTTTTTTTTCCGTGAGCAAAGGCAACACAGAACAGTGTGTCAGGTGAATAAAACTTACAGACAGCAATGGTATAGCAACTTTGCCCAGAAAGTCAGCACTTCGATCCCGATCTTCATCATAAACTGTCACTTCAAGAACTGAATGGATATCTTTAATGTTGCTGCACAATAAATACATGTAAGAAAAAAAAAGATTTCATCAGCGGGAAACAAGAACAAAAATGTTTTTGAAAAATTTTTAGATAGCTCCAGCTTAGTGTGTGTGTGTGTGTGTGTGTGTGTGTGTGTGTGTGTGTGTGTTTATGTATGCTATTTGCATACACACATATACAAGGTAGCTTAGTATCTGACAGAATTTCCCATAATGCACTTTAGTCGACTACAGTGATGGTTCTATTATCTGGAGCTTTGAACACCATTGTAATTTTAAGTCATAATGTTTTAGTGAAATATAATTTCCCATTTGGATAGGCAAAGAATAAGTTATTTTAAAAAATCAATAGTAACACTGGTGTTTTTAGACTTTTCCTTTTTCTCATTATCACAATTCATATCTCCCCATTACCTGTACATAAAACAGGTTTGATATCAGCAAGAGTCACAGTATATTTTATATAATTATTCTTTTTTTATACAATAAGATGTCTCTTGTTTGTTTATAGCTTTCACCAAAACATTGACTTAGTTTCTGTTAGGTTTGTAGTAAAAATTAACAAACACAAAAACAGAATGGATAAAATGTAACATTTAGTTATTGTACCACCTTGGAATTTAGAAATTAAGTAGTGTTCCATTATGTTCCAAGGACAACATATGTTAATAAACAACTGTGTGAGCTCTTCATATTTTTGTTTCTGGAAAAGAAGCACAAATTGTTGACAGCATTTATTCTTTGATCAAATTGTTTACCAAGATAATATGAATTAAGAGAAAACAAAAAAGTGAATATATTCATTATTAAGAAATTGCAACCACATGTGAGAAGAGGCTTTATCAGGGCACAATCAATTAATGACTTTGATAATAATCAAACCTATTCACTCGATTAGGCATTCTGAAGAAAAACACTCTCCACAATCTTCTTAGGAGTGCAAGTCTCCTGACCAGGCTTTTATCTCTTATAAAAATGTGGAATTCCTTAAAAATAAATTGGTCAGACAATTAAAGCTGATTAGTTACTGGTTCTTAAGCAGAGACATTATAAGAAACAAATGAAGAATTTAGTAGTTTTTCATATACAAAAAAATAAAGTTATGTTAAAAAACTTTAAAGAAGTACTTCTGTTTGGAGAGGTTTCCTTTGTTCAGAGTTCATTTCTAAAGCCCCATTAAAAAACCCGAACTTTAGAGTTTCCATGGTGTAGCATTGACAGCCTTTAGAGTGCATGATTGAAAAGATTTACAAACTTTTTAAAACAAAAGGAAAATTAACTCAAAAGGTGTTTTGGTATATAGGACAATACTTAATATTCTTATTGTGCTAAAATGAAACAAACCAAAACTAAAGCATCTGCCGAATTCGAGACCAGATTGTTTGCTGATTTCAGCAATGGAACAAATAGAGCTTTGTCCTCCCTGGTGTCAATGCAATTGGGAAGAATTTCAATAGAAAGTAAAAAAGGAAGAAGCGGTATGGCGATTCAGTTAATGGAAGAGAAACCCTTCGTCAAATCATATAAAAAGCACAGTTTAAAAAATGTCTATGAAAACAAAGAAAAATGGCATACCCTTTGCCCAGGTTTCAATCTCAGAAAGGTAGGAAGTTAGAAAACTCATTGTCATTAGGAAATGCTGTTCAGATGCACTGAGTTATGAATCAGTTAAATAAACACACACATTTTTTTAAAAACTAAAAAACAAATAAGGTTTGACACAATTTCTGAAATTGTAATTCTGAAATGAGCCCAAGATAATGTCTACTTACAACGTGAAGACTTTGTTCCAGTCAGGATTGAGATTTTTGTAGACAGTATGTGTTAGCAGTCTATCGTTGTTCAGTTCTACCACACAAAATGGGTCACTTTTACCTACAAGAGATTTCGGGTGAATTTTTTAGTATAAACAGCATTCACAGTTCACAGTGTTATGATCATGACCATATCTCTTTTTCAAAAAGTTTTCTAGTAAGCAAAAAGAGAAGTAGAATTTTAAAATCAAAAAAAGAAACCATCAAAATAGAATTAGATGTAACTGGTTGATGCTAGCAATCATTATGATTCATAGCAATTGAGAACCTGAAAAAAGTAAAAGAGAGAAAATTATATAGCTGGCATTTCAATTTATGATTTTTTAAAATAACAATAATACTATTACTGCCAAATATGATGGAGAATGTGATGCATATCTGTCCCTAAATCAGTTTTTATTAAATTCTGTAAGGACCATTTGAAAAGTCTCCCCTCTTACTATTGTGTATATATTTTGCAACTCACCTGATTCACTAGTAACTTGTAACGACAATCTCTAATCAAGTCTATTGGGAAAACCACTATATTGCAGAATTATAACATTTTAATCGGACTGAGATTGAATTACTTTCTTTTGAGATTTCTATGGCATCACAAGAACGTAAATTAGACCCTCTGAGGCAGAAAAAATTCTGCCATTTGAAACTTAACATAAGCAACCAATCTGCATGTTAAATAACAGTATGGTTTTTCTTTGTCCACTGAGAGAAAAGGATTTGGACGTTATCATCTGTGGCAACTCTGTCCTGCCATACTCCAATCTCATCCATTTGGTAATTCTGTTTTGTGGAATCCTCAATATTTTTGTAATGTTATGTCCTGTATTATATAAACCCATAAAGTCAGAGGCTCTATGGGGGCAGCATTAATGATATTAGTGCAGGCTGTAATTTGTTTGATACCTTATACAAATGACAATGAAATCAATATTTAGACAAAGCTGTCCAGAGGTCATATCTTTTAAACTACAATATTGATTTAGACTACATAAGAGGTTAATGTGCATATTATTAACTTTAATGATAAAGAATAATTGTTTTAAATGCATTGTGAATTGTAGTCACAGTAGTTTACACTTCTGTGAAAGCTTAAATATCATTGAAGATTTTCAATTAAATTTTAATGGGAAGGAATTCATTAGCTATCAGTGACAGATAAGCTAGGTAGCCCAATACAGCAATGTGTTTACTTTCCATATTGTAATTCTTAAAATGAGCTGTACAAACTTTGACTCACCTTTAATTTAATTTATTAATTTTATATTAAAAAAGAGATTTAATATGTGTGTGTTAGTTCAGTGACCTCAGATACCCCAGGATAAATGGATCATTTGATATGATGCTAGTCTTTCCAGTTTTGAGTTTTAGGAATCATTTTCAATAAAAAATAGAGAACTGGGAGTCTTCAAGGTCTGATGAAATTTTTACTTTTGGCTTAGGATCTGTATTGTCTCCCCCGATCTTCAACCTCTTGCCCTCCCTTCAACCACCCCTCACTTCCAGCTCTACATCCTATGGGAGATAGTGTTCAAAAATGAATATTTTGTTCATTAAACCATATTGTAATAGGTTTTATTTGGCATATCAAAAATTGTATTTTTATTCATAGAATTAAGTATAAGCATAAAAAGGCAGATTCAAATAGTTTTCAAAATATGTTTAAAAGTAAGCTAGTAGGCCAGACCATTACCAGTGTGCCATATTTTAGAAGTCAGTAAGCCATACATGTAAGGAAAGCTGGGAATTGGTCCTTGGGTTACCCTGAGGAACAGATCGTGGAAAGGTTGGAGAAGTGGCTGTGCCTGGTGTGTCCAGGAATATCCAGGAAGCCACTGTGACTGCAGGAATGGACTGAGGTTGCGGGGGGGCTAGTAGGTGACACAGAGAGGTCTGGGGAGAGTGGCAGGGTTCTGAAAGGACTTGGCTTTCACTCCAAGTGAGAGAAGAAGCTTTTGAAGGCGTCTGAGTTGAGGAGTGACATGCTCCGGTAGCTGCTACTTGGAAAATAAGGTAGAGCAAGGGCATGGAGACGGTAGAAAGAAGAATTAGGAGACAACTGCAATGATTCAGGTGATGAAAAGTGGTTGGATTCTGGATCTGCACTGAAGGTAGAATCAACAGGATTTGCAGATGTCAATACTGAATAATCCATTATGCCCTCATATTATTATCTGAAGATGGAAAACAATTTATTGAGCTTATCCAAGTCAGTTCTTTTTTTTCAAGGACAATAAGTGTTTGACATGGTTCTCACACTGGATAGCTCTAGAATCTAACAAAGAGAAAAGTTTAGGTGAGGAGAGAGCAGGCAATTTTATGTTTAATTTCTATTCATCTTTTCTTTCAAAAAGTTATCTTTTACAGTTACCAGTAATGGATTCCAACATCAGGTCTTTACACACTATGTTAGTTTTGACTAATTTAGAAAGCATCCTTCTGCCATGGCATGATTCAAAGGCAATTAAAAATTAACAGCAATTTCAACCAAAATAATAGTAAATATACAATATTGAATTCCACAAACTTACCACTAAAAAACATACACTATGGTTTTATTTTAAAGTGGCTACACATAGTCAATGTGCTTATATGGTTTGCTAAATAATGCTTTGAATAACTGGTTTTCAATTTTAAAATTGAATTTTCAGTCTTAAATTTTGCAGCTTTGATTATCTGCCACTTAAATAAACAAAACCAATCAGAGAAATACTAGTGATGGATCTAACCATTAATTATCTCAATTCTTCCTTCCTTTCATCCTTTTATCATTCCATTTAGGCCCTATGAGATGCTGCTCTGCTTGCTGAGAGTACCTGGGTTGTGGGGTTGGCTGTGGGATGGAGTGCTAATGTCTACAAAGGCATTATATTCTGCAAAGCTCCAGAGAGTGATACGAAGCAGTCCTCTGTAATGTTTTTATTCAATACCGTATGGCTAGAAATGCAAGGAATGAAGACAGCATCCAAACTTGAAGTGTATTTTGTTTCTGATAATTTTTGAGTACTTAAAGAGCCTGAATGTATGAGAATACAGATTATATAATATTTTGTCTCCTGCTTGCTCATTTTTGTCATAAGACTAAAGCCTATCTTCAGTGGGTACCAACTGGCTCTTCCTTAAGCGCCATCATTTTGACTAAAAAGTACCTACTCCTCTCCTCAGCATTACAAGAACCTGGAGAATTTGGTTTAGAGAGAAGATAGAAATTGCTGCAGTAAAATAGGGGAGGGCAAGGGCTATGGGATTGATTGCTTGAACTGCCATGAAAACTAGGAAAAGAATCATCTTTCCTTGAGAACATGGCAATTTTCCATGTTGACAATTTTCTAGAGAGTAACAAGAATGCCTTCTAAAGTATTCATTACTTATTGAGTGTTTGCTCTGCTCACCCCAGAATTATAAGTATGATTAAGACAGACTCCACCTCTCAAGGCACCTCTCAAGGGGACATGATAGCCATGTAAATACACAATTATGATGCAGGGTTGTAAGTGCTATAATAAAGGGAAGTGAAGGGTATAACAGGAGAAATGAGATGGAAGTGCATCATTCCATAACTCTAGAATAGAAAGAGGAAAAGGAAGTGAAGATTTTTTTCAGTGGAGATAGCTCTTGTGATCCATGGTGATGGTACAGCTCTATTTATTACAGACATTTTTAGAAGCTAAGGACAACAACAAAAAGGGTAGATTCACATTTTATGATCAGGAATGTTTAGGTTTATTTTTCTTTGAGTTGGGGTCTCACTCTGTCCCCCAGGATGGAGTGCAGGGGCATAATCACAAGGATCATGGCTCACAACAACCTCTTGGACTCAGGTGATCTCTTCGCCTGAGCCTCCCAAGTAGCTGGGACTACAAGTGTGGGTCACCAGGCCTGGCCACTTTTTGATTTTTTGTAGAAATGAGGTCTTGCTATGTTGTCCAGCCTGTGTTCAAACTCCTGGGACCAAGTAATCCATCTGCCTTGGCTTCCCAAAGTGTGGGGATTATAGGCATGAGCCACTGTGTCCAGCCAGGAATATTTAGCTTCAATCTATCTGTGTACCCCTTTTATAAGGTCTCTATAATACAAAAATCCAGATATGTGTTATATCACTCCTATAAAATAGACACTTAAAAATATTGTTAGGACTGATGCATTTATCTATAATCTAGTTAAATACTGAAGACTCTTTTTCCCTATGAATTTTGATTTTTTAAAGTTTATAAGGAATTAACATTATAAAGAGGTTCTTTGCCTAACTCATAATACAGAATCTATATCAGTTTTTAAAGCACATATTCTATTACCTCAACTCTTCTTTTGGCAAAAAGTCATTTCTACAACAATAAAAACAAACGTCAGAGTTGTCTCCAGTGGGCGCCTTTTCTGGCAATCTTCAAAACGGCACCAAGGATTAAGTGTGGTGCACTGACTGGCTAATTCTCTCTCACTCTTAGCCCTTGCTCTTAGAGGTCACAACACTGACATACCAATAAAGAACTGTGGGAAAGTCTGTACCGCCCCTGCTCGCTTGCTACCTGTTTTGTGGGCAACTGGATGACTTCAGTTGGTGCAAACTACTGGTTTGGGCATTAAAGTCACTCAAAAGATACTGAATGATATTCTTGCTCCCAGAATAGAGAGTTAATCCTGATCCATCAGTGGTGGGCTTTGTCCAGGGTCATTTTGCTGCTGACAAGTAGCACAGTTTGCTGGATGTGATGTGTTATAAAAAATGTGTGTGTGTGGGGACCCAGTGACCACCTCTTTGTTGCCATGTCTGAAAACACAGAAGGCTTTCAATAGCATAGAAAGCAATTCATCCCCATGGGGGCCTTTTATTTGGGACCTACCTTGCACAAATTAAGCTCTTTGGTTTAATTTCCTCAGTTGCCACAGTTTGAAATGGCTATATTTTAATCTTTTTTTTTTAGATTATAATCAAGGTTGCCATCTGTCCTTTCTACAAACTGGAATTTCAATCATAACATACAACAATGTTATAGTTGAGAGAATTCCATAGGGCCCATCAGAACAAAAAGCAACGTATGTTGAAGACATCTTCCAATCCTCCTTTTATCACTGGAGATGGGGCTTTGACCTTACCCTTTTTCATCAACTGACCTAAACATATTTTAAACATCTGATTGGTAGAATTACATTAACTGACACTCTTCACTAGGTCCCCACTGGGTTTGATACAGGGGCTGAGTAATAATAATAGGGCTTCTCTTTTCTCACTAAGTCCTGAAGCAGGTTTCATTATAGCAAGAAAATTGACGCCCTAGAGTCATGACTCTCAACCTAGTAGGCCCAATATACCTTTTTTTCATATTGAAGATTTTGTAACACTCTCTTCTTGAAATAAAATAAAACAAAACAAAATGAACACATACATGATTTCAAATTTTAATATAATGCCTGAGCTCTATTATAAAGGAGGCCCAAATAGAAAGGTTTTTTTTTTTTTGGTTTTATTTTGTTTTGTTTTGTTTTTGAGTTGGAGTCTCGCTCTGTCACCCAGACTGGAGTGCAGTGGCCGCTCCCGGCCACTGCAGCCTCGACCTGCTGGGCTCTGGCAATCCTTCCGCCTCAGCCTTCCAAGCAGCCGGAACTATAGGTGCGCGCTACCATGTCCGGCTAATTTTTGATTTATTGTAGAGATGAGGTCTCGTCAAGTTGCCCAGGTGCGTCTTGAACCCACGGGTTCAGGCAATCCACTTACCTCAGCCTCCCAAAGGCGTGGGATTACAGGCTGAGCCACCGAGCCCGGCTAGAAAGTTATTTTCAATAAAGTTATACATTGATTTATTTAACTAATGTTTATTGAATGCCTACTGTGGGTCCTATGTGTCAAGATCTATGAACAAAAAAAGGGAAAAGTCTCTGCTCGCTGAGA
The DNA here is from genome assembly GCF_000164805.1 of Carlito syrichta. NCBI lineage: Eukaryota > Metazoa > Chordata > Mammalia > Primates > Tarsiidae > Carlito > Carlito syrichta. Next base: position 252,072 of record NW_006960769.1, read on the forward strand.
ATGTATTCATAGTGAGGAAGAAGGAGAAAAAGAATAAATACTGAACATAGTTAATAAGTAGACTCTAATGTATGTTAGACAGTGATACATGCTAATGGAAAACACACAAATGTAGAGTAGGATGGGGGTTTGAAGAGTGTGGAGGAAGGGTACCAGTTATGGATTTAATTGGGATGGTTGGAATAAAACCCTCATTGAGAAGGTGAGGTCTGAGTAAAAGACTGGAGGTGTTGAAGGAGTAACCAAGTGGACATCTGGAGAAAATGGATCCAAGGAGAGAAAGAGTTAGGCCAAAAGTCTTGTGTGCTCAGGGCCTCTGATACCGGGGTACTGTGAGTAATGCAGAGACTAGGAGATGTCAAAGAAGCAATGAGGAATCAGATCATGGAGTGCCTTGAACAACCTCCTAAGATTTTTTGTGGATTCTGTGTGAAATGGCAACCATCTGTAAGGTTTGATTAGGATGCAGTCTAAGCTTAGATAACCAAGAAACAGATTTTAAATCTATATCAATGTCTCTATTTAGTCATGAGAACTATATTTTCATTGTGTAAGATTACCTGATGCTTTGTAAGACAATTAGCATCCCCAACCCCCAGCTAACAAGCATCAGTAGTGCTCTCCCATTGCTGTGGCAACTAAAATTCAATTTTTCAAAACACCCAATGAGGCAATACTACCCTATAGCAACAGTCTTTTAAACATTTTGGTCTTAGAAACTCTTAAAAATTATTGAGGATTTCAATGAGTTTCTGTTTATGTGGGCTATATCTTTCAGCATTTACTATTTTAGAAATAAAAAATATTTTTTAATTCAGGCTGGGTATGGTGGTTTACACCTGTAATCTCAGTACTTTGGAAGGCTGAAGTGGGAGAATTGCTTGAAGTCAGGAGTTAGAGACCAGCCTAGGTATCACAGTGAGACTTTGTCTCTTAAAAAAACAAAAAAATTAGCCAGGAGTGGTGGCACGTGCCTATAGTCCCAGTTGCTCAGGAGGATTGCTTGAGCTCAGGAGTTCAAGGTCATAGTGAGCTATGATTGCATTACTCTAGCCTGGACAACAGAGTGAGACATTGTCCTTAAAAATATATATATATTACTTCATTAACAAATACCAATAATAAATTCATGGTCTATTAACATCAGAGTAATCAAACATTATGTAGCCTTTGGAAAACTCCATTGTACACTTGAGTGAAAAAGGCAAAGAACATCCTAGTAGTATTATCAAATAGTATTATAAAATATTATAAAAATAGTTTTGACTTTGCAGATCTCTGAAAGGGTCTTGGGGATCTCCAGAGGTTCCTGGATCACACTTAGAGAACCGTAACTAATGGAAATGGATAAAACTCAATGTAAATGTGAGTTTATTTTCCTTGGAATCTAGAACTAGAAGCAGAAGAATATTTATAGGCTTGTGTGTAACTAGATGCATTCTTGAGTTCTAGAATTGAAACGTCTTGATATATGCCAGGAAGATCAAAACTTGTGACTGAAGAATGAGAAGTAAAGTGAGACAGACGAGAAAGTGGAAAAGAAAGAAGAAGGAGACTATGGGATCCATAACATGAGGACGTTATGCCATGAGAAAATTATGCCTGTGCTTTTAAAAGCTTAGATAAATTATGGTAAAAACATTTAAAGACTTCATTTTCAATTCATCTTTAATATAGAAGCTATATGCAAGTGATTTGTTACAAGCTTAGAAACACAAAAGTTGTTTGGTCTCAAATGAGTATAAAAATATCTGATGAGTCCCTTTGTTTTTGCAAGGCTTCCTAGACACTTTAGGACTTATAGTAAATATATATACTCAATTAAACTCCCCTGCAGAAAAGCACGAGGTATCAGATAAGCTTTCCTATGAGTACGTTAATTAGCTGGAGGGATATTTGGCAGTGAAATAAAAGTCTTTATGCTTAAAAAAATTAAGTAGTCTATTAGGTGATTAAACCTGTTTAAAATATATTTTTTAAACTAGGCAATAACTGAAAATTGTCATCTGTCAAGTCTTTCTTGAGAATGATGCCTTTGTCTTTTTATATCCTTTCTACAAAATATCCCATACAGCAGTCTGTTATTCATCTTGGTACCTACTGCAATATCTCAGAATCTGAGAGCTTAGAAAGAAGCCTTAGTGGGTCTTAGATTTCAAGCTCAAAAACTCATCTTAAGGGCCAGATGCCGTGACTCACACCAGTAATCTCAACATTTTGGGAGGCCAGATTGGGAGGATTGCTTGAGGCCAGGAGTTCAAGGCCAGTCTGGCTAATAAAGCAATATCTATCTCTTCAAAAATTACAAAAAAAATTAGCCAAGCATGGTGGTGTGTACCCACAGTCACAGTTATTTGGGAGGCTGGGGCAGGAGGATCTCAAGGCTGGAGTGAGCTATGATCTCACCACTGCACTCCAACCTGGTGACAAAAACAGCATCAATGACGAAAGTTCATCTAGGGCCCACCTTCCCGTGCACCCAGGTGACCCTTCAGGCTCTGTTTCAACAGTTCCAGTAACAGGACATCATCACCTCCACAGGAGTCTTTAGGACTATTTTTTGGCAATTGTAATTTTTGGAAAATGCTTCTTCACATTGCACATAAAATTATGTCTCTGTAGCTTTCATCTATTCTCTGATTTGCCTTCTGAAATAATTAAAAAATCTAAATGAAGTGATAGGTGTAAAGAGAGGGTGCAGAATCTATCACATACAGATATGTGCTCAGTGCTCATTGCCTGCCCTCCTGTGCTGGACACTGGTTGACTGGCTGAGCATCCATTTTAACTACAGAACTACAGAGGACGTAAAGTCCAAAATGACATTTCTAGACTCCCTTGCAGCTAGGAATGTAGATGTGATTTAGGTTGCACAAATCAGATGTATTTGCTTAAGATTTGACATTAGAACTCAGTTAACTGAGAACATGTAGAGTGCATTTTGTTGCTGCAGACTGCAAGCAGGAGTCATTTAAGGAACTGTAACAACCTCTTCCCAACTTGCTAGTACCAGCAACTCCTTGGTTCTGCCATGTAGCTTTAGTACTAACCTCCACAGACTGAGCTTAGAGTCTATTTTCTTTGGCTCTTCCTGCTTAGATAAATTAGATTCTGTGAACCATTTAAGGATCTCACTATGTTACCTAGGCTGGTCTTGAACTCCTGGACTCAAGCAATCCTCCCATCTTGGCCTCCTAAAGTACAGAATTACAGGAGTGAGCCATCTCACCAACCATAAATCCCCTTCTGATTAAATTTTCTGGAAGGAAGTGCTTTCTGGACTTGCATCTTAGCCATTATTACCCCCTGGTCAGCTCTTATCTACCCTCTCCCCATGACAGGTCTTTGGATAATTGACTAAAAAAATTATATCACCTCAACACCTTCCTTTCTCCATTACAAGTAAGTTGGTGGCTTTATTGTAAAGATGATCAGCATGCCTGCTTGCTATTTCCAAGCTGGTGTGTGTATATGTGTGTGCATGTGTGTGTGTGTGTGTGTGTGTGTGTGTGTGTGTGTGTGTGTGTGAGTGTGTGTGTGTGTGTTGATCAAGGAAAAGTTAACTCAACCTCTCCACACCTCAGTTTTCTAATTTACAGACTGGGAATAACAATAGTACCTAATCAGGTTGTCGTGATAATCCTTGTACCAAGCTCAGGTTAGTGTCTGGCATGTGATTAAGGCCAAAAAAAAAAAAAGTGTTGGTTGTTATTATTATTGCTATTATTATCAGTATCCTACAATCATTCTCAATTGACTTGATTTTTTTTTTTATTTTTATTTTTTTTTTGAGTTGGAGTCTCACTCTGTCACCCAGACTGGAGTGCAGTGGCTGCTCTCAGCCACCGCAGCCTTGATCTGCTGGGCTCCAGTGATCCTTCCGCCTCAGCCTTCCAAGTAGCTGGAACTAGAGGCACACGCTACCATGCCCGGCTAATTTTTTGATTTATTGTAGAGATAAGGTCTCACCAAGTTGCCCAGGCAGGTCTTGAACCCGTGGGCTCAGACAATTCACTCACCTCAGCCTCCCAAAGTGTGGGATTACAGGTTGAGCTACCGAGCCCAGCAATTGACTTGATTTTTAAAACAACAGATATTCCAGTTGAGAATATATCCTGATTAGTCGACGTCCTTCTTTAAAGAGTATTCCAAAACTGGATTCATATTCCAGTATGAATTCTTAAAATTTCACTTTTATTCTATGTAACAAAATTGATGTATGTGTCATTTATTCTCATGGAGTTTAAACTCAACTCAATCCAGTCTTTTCTATATTTTTCTATTGTCAAAGCATGATATTCCTATTTTGTACCTCGGAAAAACTTTAGATTTATACTTTTTAATATTCATCTTGTTAAATTAGTCCTATTATTTGTCTGGTGTATAGTATTATATACATATATTGGTCTCTCAAAAACTTAACTAGCCCTTCTAGCAAGTCTGATAGGAACTAGTCAGTCATCTCCTCAAAGTCAGTAAATACACTGAACAGTTTAGGCCAAGGACAGAGCCCTGTATCCCTCTACTTGGTACTCCTGTTGACATCATTCCTTTAATAATCACTCTTCAGGCTTGACTGTTTGTCATCTATTAATCTAACTATACTATCATATAACCCAAATTTCTCTGCAGTGAGTTTTTTTCTAAAACCTAGTAACATCCGGATCGTCTCTATTTGTAGCGGTTCTCTGATCCATTGTTCTACAAAATGCATTGCTTGTTCACACAGTTATATTGTAATGTAATAAAATAAAAAAAGTTTAATTTTAAACAATGATTCTAGCATCTGAAAGTACTTCTGCAAGCACTGAGTGAAATCCTGGAGCTGGCCCTCCAAGTCAAATCAGCAATTTGCTGTTTCTTTACTCAAAGGATCATTTTGTAATCTTAGTTCCACAGACCCTGATTAATTATTTTATAGTATTTCTCTTTCCCTCATTTCCCATTGATAGTGGGACCACCACTTTCTCAGCCCATAGTCCTTCACCTCTAGAGCATATCAAACCCAATTATTAATCTCTTTTGTCATCCCACCTATTCTTCCAGAGCAGTATCTCCTAACCATGTGACCTGCATGTGAATCACACATGATTTCTGTAATTCCCTTGAAGACTCTGGCTCAGCTTAGGCCTTGCCAGTCCTTGTACTAAATTATCACTTTCATTCCTCTTTTCAGAAATATTTGATAACACTGTTGGGTTTTAGAAGAACATTTTTTGCATTTCTATTATTAGCATATGACGAGTTTAAAAAATGCAATTACTAAAAGAAACTTTTATTTCTATGTAAGATGTGGTGACTTAAAAGAAGAAAAAGCAATGGCTTGCTTTCTTTCCTTGTAATATTTTTATGTGTTTAATCTCATTCTTAAGGAAGAGATTTATGTGATATTAATATATTTAGCATGTATGTATATGTGTAATATTGTTTTCTAAACTAGGTATATTATCATGATAAGAATATCAGGTGCAGGATATTTTTGTTGCATTATAAATTGGATAAAATGTCTTCTCGAAGTATACTCCAAGTATAATTATCAAAAAGCAAATGGGACATTAGCTTATATCATGGAAATGATGCATGGTCTTTGTGGGAAATTTTCAATATATTCTATGCTAAAACTTAGAGTTTTTGTTTCAAGCAATATCATCTTAAAATATTAAAGACTGAAAAAGTTAAGATATTAAGAATATCTCTACCACAACTCTCTTTTATTTGTAAATTATTTTACCCTTGATAATCTACAAATAGAATTTTCACTATTTTTTAAACACTATTTTCAATAGAACTATGTGGAAACTAAAGGATTTATATTTTCTGTTCTTTCAACATAAGTTTTAAATAATGACAGTTACATTTAAGGCTGCATATATCAGACATCATCAGTGTTATTAACTATGATGATGGCAATTAAAAGCACATGCTATTGCAAATTTAAATCACTACAATTCTATTTTTAAAAAGCAACTTAGCTACTTCTTGTAATAGAGCAATTGAGGCAATGATTGCATATGTCTTGTGTAATTTACCAGAGTAACCCATCAAAAGTTAATTTTTTTAAAGGACAGTATCATGTCTATGCCATGTATATGTGCTTGGTATTTCTTCAAGTGTATATAAAACTTTCAAAGGACAGACTTGCCTTTTTCTGTACAGCTGCATTTTCATTTTCTTTCTCTGAATAGACCCATAATGTTCAGGGAAAATATCAAGAATAATAAATCCAAATCTCTGTATAAAATATACCTTCATGACACACTCAAGCTGGAAATCACAGGAACCAATAAAAATGCAGGCAGCCTACTGATAATGAGGTCAGAAATACAAATAAATTTACTTTTAATGAAGACTGGAGGCACAGTAATCAAAGTGTTAAAATTCATTTCATGCATATCTCATTTGCTTCTTAGCTGATATTTACCACGCAATTCTGTGAGAAAGTAGAGGCCTAAGATGCTCCAGATAAATGGCTCAATTAATTGTACAGAGGTAGACCTCTTTGAGCTGAGCCAGAGCTGTGAGCTCTTTATTAAAAGCACTATTCTGTAGCCCATAACCTTGTTCCTTGACTCCTCTCTGGTTTCCAATTTAAACAAGTCCCCATGCGGCCTGCTCTAAAGGGCTTTGTCTCCCTGTCATTGTTAAGAGAGCTGAGGCATCCTGGAAGTGTGAAATCAGACCTCATGAGTTGAACGGTTCCCCAGGGAACGCCGGACTGCGCAGAAGGTCAAAGTCATGGGCCGGACCATCTAAAAGTGTCTGATCGCCGGTCTGTGACACAGCAAGTTGGGGGTGGGGGTTGAGGGGGCTAGACTGAAGAGGACTGAAATTGAACACATCTTAATTAAAGCCCACAGACAGCAAAACAAAATGTTTTCTAGGCAGCCTGTCAAATGGGGCTTAAATTTAGCTCTGCTAATGAATCTGAGCTGCTAACTGTTATTTCTTAAGATAATAAGACTCTCACGGAAGCTGATAAAAAAACTGTAGCGTGTCTTTTTTTTCTACTGTTTTGTTACTTAAATATTTTCCAACAATGAAGACAGTTTTCCAAAAGAAAAACATGGGAAAAGTCTATGCAAATAAAGGGGTAGTAAACATCTCTCTTAATAACTAGTAGGTTTCCAGACTACGGGGCTGGCAAATGGAACGTCTGTGTGCATAGCCTTGTTTTAGAAAAAGATATTCTCATTTAATGGGACAATTTCAGTGACAGATTCTGTTCATCGTAAATTCTCTCTTTTCCTTTTTCTCTCCCTCTCCCTCCATCGCTTCTTGAAAGAGATGGTACATTAATTTGAGAGATCAATTCACCTGGGGTGGAGAAGTTTTATATTAGTGTACCTTTTAATACGGTGAAAAGGTAGGGCATCTTTTGAAGGGTTTCACAGTGCTCCCATATCACTGTTTCTAAAACGGAGTGACTGGTGTCCCTGGGGAGGCTATGACCTCTTCCTCAAGAGCTCAAAAAAACAAAAACAAAATACAAAACAAAACAAAAAACCTCAGGGGAAAATGAAGGGGAGGGACTAAGGAGAAGAACTCTTTTTTTCTTTCTCCTTTTAGAACTTGAAAGCACCAATAGACTAGGTCTAAATACTCTGCAAAGAAAGCCTCACTCAATTTAGAAGACTTCAGTGTTCTGTTGAAGCAGAAATTAGGCCTTGCTCAAGGGAAAGAATAACCAGAAGCCAGAAAAGACAAATTACAACATGAACTATTTCTTACCACCAAAAAAAAAAAAAAAAATTCCCCTCCTATTGGCCTTCCCTACAAGCTCTCCAGTTTTAAGGCACTCTTGATTTAGCAGTAGAGAGAATCTTCCCCAGTGAAAATGTAGGACCAGACAGTCTCTAGATTTTGCTTTGATGGTACAGAGAAACATTAACCTTTTCACTGGTTAGATGAAAGGTAAGTAAGTTGTTTGGAAAGGTATTTTTCAGTTACTCAAACTTTTTCTCTCATGAAGAATTTAGCTGACCAACTTGTCAAACCAGAGTGCCACTTTCTCAGGCTGTGAAAGGCTGCCCACAATTTGACTGAAATTTCAATCCACTCTTGTGCCTTGTTCAATGCATGTGTATGTGTGGGAGTTGTAAATTGAGGCCTTAACCACCAGAGTTAATCTCTTTTTAAAATCTGTATTAACCTTAATGATTTGAAGTGCACTGTCCAACACTGGGCTATTGAGACCGAAGAAAAAACTAACCTCGACTATCAACAGTTTATTAGGGGCTTAACTGAAGTGACCTACTGTAGTAGTGTTCCGCTGAACAAGGCTATAGGCTTTTTGTGGAAAGGGAAAGAATTGAGGGTTTCATTAAAAAGTAATTTGTGCTTTATACTCATTCATTCAAAGAGAGGCTCAATTGCTCTTTATTCACACACAGTTAATACAGTATCACAATGTTTCTCAATGAACGTGTTGTAACAAAAGAAAAATTTTACATTTTGAAAGGGAAAAATTCTTTGTAACTACAGTAAGATTGATGGCTAACTTAAAAAATTATAGAATCTTTCTCTTCCTGTGTTCATGTTTAATGATGGAATATTATTTAAAAATTTCTGCTGAAACAATGGAAGCTTAACTTTACATTCAGATCACTAAAAATATCTTAAAAATAGAGCAAAGTTGGTCAAGTATTAATTTGTCTTGTTAGACTTTTCTAGAAAAAAGTGTTCTGAAATCAACGAAGTATCTTATTGTAATAGCCTCATTTGTATCACGTCAGAAAATATTATTGCATTAGCAAAGTTATCAGTGATTTAAAATCTCCCCTTCTCTCCATCTACAATACTCTTATATGATGCTAATTTGAGAATTTGAAGACACTATTCATTCAATTCCCTCTTTTCTAACTATTACTTAATATCTTGTAGAGTTTGACTTTAAAGTTTCAAACTTTAGAGTTTGACACTGAGATATATGCCCTATCTTTAAAGTTCTCCTTTGAAGGAATAAGAGATAAAGTATACAAGGAGCTTACTTGTGCCCCAAATTTAATGACAAAGTCCAGGAAACATCAGGATATAATAAGTATCTACCCTTTTCAGAAGTAAAGAGTATTTGTAAAACTGGTAGTATATTCAGATATTTTTCTGACTTAAATGTATGGTCCTCAATTTTTGCCACCATCAGAAATGTCATAAAGACCACAGAAGGTCTAAGAGTATGCAAGGTCAAAGACTGAATTATCTTTTTGTCCCTGAATAGTTCAACATCTCTCTTGTTCAATTCAGAGCACATTAGATTATAAGGTCAGCATGGAATGAGGAATCATTAGATTTATATCCCTAAAACTGGAGGGAAAAAAATGAAGACTCTGTTATTTAGTATTCCCCAAATTGATGTTCATTTTATCAAATCAAAATTATCTCATTAAATCCTTAGGGAAAAGGCTATTGTTATTCACATCAATTTACATAGAACCGTTGGGAAAGAAATATCTCTATTTTTTCCAGCTTTAAAAGAACATGTACTTTAAACTTCCATAGTGGCATACAGGCCAACTGGGTTAATGTAGTTTGCATATTCATGAAGTTTTAAAATCAATGACAGCTTCTCTCCAAGAAAAGACAAACTTATACAATTTGCATTCAATTGTATAATGGACAGGTATCTAAGCCTTTGAAGTAAATGGTACTTGAATTTTCCTAAAATAAATTTCTGTGCTCATATTAATTGGATTATAACTATGCTGGAAATAAAATTCATAAAAAAGAAAATGAATAAAATTAACATTCACAAATTGTTTAGTACAAGGAACCAAGTCAGCATATGTGCAAAGAGAATTCAAATGATCCTCTCAACTGCTATTTCAGGTATGCCTATTTTGAAAAAATATGTGACAGTTGTTATTATCTTCTTGGTTACAAATGAGTTGATAATTACCATTTTAAAGAAACTGTAAACTCCCAACATTTTTATTTTTATCACGCAATAAATAGTCACTTGATAATATGCAAAAATAAAATTTTAAAATATTACAGTTTTGGAACAAGCATCTGCTATTTTAGTTTGAATGCATGCTATTTTTTCACTTGGTCTTAATTCTGTTAAATGAATTAAAGAAGGACACGATGATCTGCAGACCCTTGGATGGTAGGAAATATATATTTCTTCCTTTCCGAGCACATTAGATTATATGTTTGTTCCTCGTCAGGGTCATCTTGCTGAGCATTCACAATGGTAAGCATATTACCACAAATAGTAAGTGGATATTTTATTTCAGGAAAAGTAAAACTTGCAAAAAAATTGGTCAGGACAATCCTACTTATTGTCCAGTTTGTGATGGATAATTTTTTTTTTTTTTGAGTTGGAGTCTTACTCTGTCACTCAGACTGGAGTGCAGTGGCTGGGAGCAGCCACTGCAGCCTCGACTGGTGGGCTCCGGCGATCGTTCCGCTCAGCCTTCCATGTAGCTGGAACTACAGGCACGCGCTACCACATCCGGCTAATTTTTTGATTTATTGTAGAGATGAGGTCTCACCAAGCTGCCCAGGAGGGTCTCGAACCCACGGGCTCAGGCAATCCACTCACCTCAGCCTCCCAAGGCATGGGATTACAGGCTGAGCCACTGAGCTCGGCAGTGATGGATAATTTAAGGATTGTATTAATGTCCCCCAAATTCCTGTGAAATTAAATCACCAATGCATGGACACATAGTGGTAAATTGAAAAAGATAGTTTAATTCTGGAAATTGATGAAATAATTACCATCAATCTATTTATTAATATGTCATGGAAACAGCTATACCCAAATCATGAAGTTTTAAGAGACAAAACTAATTTGGCATTTTTACAGGCTTGTTTCCTAGCTAGAAATATTTTAAACAATCTTGGTTCTCAGTTTAGATCCAGAATTATCTCTGGGATGTGCTAAGAAATTTGGACAACTAAGGAACTGGATCAGCTACCCAAATAGCAAGAGCTCATACCAAGTTATTGAGTATTATGACCTAAACTTTTCAGTGAACTATCAACAGATTTCATGCATGTTTGAATTATAAGTATTAATGCTATAGGGAAAGCTGATACTGTCTGAGAGAAGATGATGCAGCATTGCTTTAATACCTAGAAAAATGACAGTAGCTGAGGAAAATATTCCCACTAAGTTGATTAACCTTTGGAGAATACAACAATTTTAAAGTTATTTTGCTTTTTATTATTTATGTTTAACATATTACTTTGCCGTTAAAAAGCAGAGGTAGTATAAAAATCAGGGGGTTGGCAAATCTTTGTAAGACCAACCCTGAATCTTTACATTTAAATTATTTACTGTGATGGTTCAGTCAGGTGGGATTCAGGATTAAATTTTTTTTTTTTTGAGTTGGAGACTCACTCTGTCACTCAGACTGGAGTGCAGTGGCCACTCTTGGCCACTGCAGCCTCGACCAGCTGGGCTCCGGTGATCCTTCCCCCTCAGCCTTCCAAGTAGCTGGAGCTACAGGTGTGCGCTACCATGCCTGGCTAATTTTTTTGGTTTATTGTAGAGATGAGGGCTCATCAAGTTGCCTAGGTGGGTCTCTAACCCGCGGGCTCAGGCAATCCACTCACCTCAGCCTCCCAAGGCGCAGGATTACATGCTGAGCCACCGAGCCCGGCTAGGATTGAATTATTAAATGGTGTAGACCTTGTGTGTTGCTTGATATGAGCAATAGGAGAGTTGCATCATTTCTCACCTGTGACATCAGCAGCCATCAACCCTTCTGCTCTGATGACTTTCACCTGGAGAAATCCCACGTCTTTCAGGTTGTGAAATATCCTCAGTGGGCTCTGCAAGACACGAACATTGGAATTAGAAAAGAAAGGTCCTAAGGAGACTCAAAGAATGTACTGAGAAAACACCAAGTTTTATAGTTTATGTCAAGATGCTGCTAAAGAAGTTTAAAGGGTCATTTGCGTTTTTCCAATTCAAACTACCTTTCCCCTCCATGCACATTTATGTAGATAATTGTTGTTATACAAGTAGGTTTTCTGAAAAAATAAAAACATCATATTTATCCCCCATAAATAATTACCAATAGATGGTGAACAATAAATTATACAATAGATATGTCTACTTTCTTCCTTCAATCTTCTACCCAAAAAAGTGCTCCCAGACATCTTTCATCTGTAGATATAATGGTTTGAAGACGAGTGATTCTAAATATTAAATCTTAAGTTATTGATTATGTAACACTTTTCAGACTTTGGGGGTAAGAAAGTCAACATTAAACTCACTATTATTTTCTACAATTTTCTTCTTGGTGAGTTTTGGAAATTATATGTACCAGATGAAGTTTAAATTATCTAAAGACTATTTTCCAATATTTATTTCAAAAGGCATGTAGTTCTACATAAGTAAAAGAAACACATAATCTTTAAATAAATCACATTGATGACAAAATAAAAACTGGTGATCAATTTCTCTTAAATTTATACTTTTATTTGTTACTATAGTATGGATAGCAGTAGAAGTATGGATACTGATAGAAAAACCAGATCCAAATGATAAACTCTATCTTACTTCATAAATTAACAGTGGTGGTGCCTTAATAAGTGTAGTACTTGAAAAAATTGAAAGAGGGACACTAATGCATATTTCTGAAGTCTAATTAATGGACATAAATACTTGGAGAGTAATATGAACTTATAGAATACTGATATGTATTTGTTTATTTACCCTTCATAGTATTTTTCTTAAAATGAGATCAATACTTCTCAGTAAATCAAAGGTACTTCTGATCATAATCTTGAAAATGTTTCATGATCAAGGAGCATAACATACTTTTGCATAATAAAGTTATCTGTTAAAATGTTGCTAGAGTAAAAACCATTCCCATCCTTGAATTAATAATGTGAGAATGCTGACAAGCAAAAGCTTATTGAGATATGTACTTTATCAGTCCCGTATGACCAGTCATTGTTTACACTGCAGCTATAACCTTGGTATATTGAGACAAGGAAATGCAGATATATGAGTAATCTCACAGCCCAACTTTTTAAAAAGAGGGTTTAGCCCAAGGATTAACTCTTAATCTTTTATTGTTTCTAAATAGTTGTTTATCAATAAGAATCTGTTTAAGATATCCAAATGACAGTGTTCAGTAAAAATGCACTTCTCTCTCCATTTAAATTCCTGCGAATTAAGGGTTAAGTGAAGGCTTTGACAGTAGTGTTATAATTCGGAGGTTTGTATGCATGTAGTGTTCCTACAGTAACATCAAGTTTGAGAAGCTTCTCATCTCAGAGTTTACCGAATGTTATAAACCAGAGAAGTCTCCTACCCTAATGACAGGGAATAGTTTTATCAAGTGGTTCCTGTACTTTAATTTTTGGGAGCAATTTAAACCACATTTCATTGTGACTAAAACAAATATCATCGTCCTCATGTCTGAGAATACCATACTGGTAACCACCTTCCACAGACATATTGTCTTCTAGTGCTTGTGATGTTCTGCTTCCCATTTGGAAAGGTAATTATTGTTTGAAGGTTTCATTTCCCCAAGTCAGCCGACACTCAGTAATTTATTGCAAATATCAGCTATTTAGGCCAGTGATACACAGATTATAACAAAGACTTCAAAACAGAAAATAACTACAACCATTAAAAAATATAACTTTAAGTAATGTTTCAACAAGAGGTATTCTTGCTTTGTTATTTATGGTTTTTTTAGAAGGCCTAAAAACCTGGATGGCTTCTGAAGCCAGAAATTTCCATAGCAGAGGAATCTATGATTTGCTGTGAATCCTTTCAGCCCTCAATAGATGGGAAAAGATTGAAATGCTCTGGAGAGGAGTCCTCTTTATTTTTTTAATGAAAGGCTGTATAATATATTTTCTCTATGGCTGCAGCAGCTGTCAGGGAGAGCATCTCAGTTCAGCTCTATTACGGGAGAGGCAATACCCCATCCTATGGCATCAGATGCTCTGAGGGGCCAGAGCTGATTGACAGCTTGTCACCGTGACGTCTTATTCCATCTCTGTTATGGAGAAAATTAATGTCACACCACCAGCCTTATGACTCGCTGTCATCTTAGAACCGCTCACCTTTTATCAATGCTCTAAATAACATTTCAAGCCCATCGTCTCACGGTGGACAATCCGGTCAAGGGACATTAAATCAGATGACTGTGAAATGTCATAATAAAAATGGAATGCTAACAACTTCTTCTCTAAACTAGCTCCTCTGGTTTTTAAACTGTGACAAGGGGGAGCAAGGGTTCAGCATACCCGTTCTGAAAAGGTCATACAATCGCTCTTGGTCTACTACCCATTACTACCCGCCCCCTATTGACCTTCCCTCCTTCCCTCCTCCTAAAAGAAGAAAAAAGAGAAAAATGGAATTAGCCATCTTCTCAGAATGTGGTGATCAAATAATGGCTTACATAGTAATGTCTGTTTAATTTGTGGGGCTTCCATGTTTAGCAATGAACAGCTAAACGACAGCAGTGGAGGGCTTTTTCAGAGCTGTCTCATAGCAGAGTGGGCCCAATTCATTTGCTTTCCTGACCACAACCAGTGCCAAATCAAATTCTTAGGTTTGACCTAAACTTTAAAAAATACACATGTTCTTAAAAGAAGACATATAAATAATTCTTCAAACAAATAACTTTATGTTTCTCCATACTATTTCAGACGTGATGTGGCATTCATTCATTTCATTATCCATATAATAAAAAGAACACACTGAAGCCCTAAAATACAAGTCTTTGTTCTAGTATTTCTATGAGAAATTATAATACAAGAGCTATGTTGCTCATAATAGCTTCTTAGCAAGTATGTTCTAGAAGGAGGTAGAGACTTCTGTCTGAAATTCAGGGCTGAAAAAAAGTATATTTAAACATGGGCTCACTTTTTAATACATTTAGCAGAATATAATCTGAGGATTCACTCAGACAGCCACACAACATTTTATACTTTATTAAAATGATGTTTGAAAAAAGGGGTGGAAACATATTCAAATTCTGAATGGCAAGAGCTGATTTAAGGAAGTCCACCCAGCAAAAAGAAAAAAAAAATCAATAATAGGTGGATTACTTCTAATTACCTCAGCAGCAGTATCATCTTAATATATGGGATAATATCAAAATATTAATCCATCAGCTACAGTGTTATAATACCTAGAAGAGTTTTTTTATATTAATATACTGACTAATTCCTTTAAAATTGTTTTAATTCATGAGGCTCACTTCTGGTAACAGGAGAATATATTTTGGTGGATACCAAAATGTGAAATAATCCTCATAATTGCAATTATATATTAGAAGATGCCACACAATACCTTAGGCTCTTAGGTGGTTTAAAATATATATACTATTTAGCCTTGCTAAGTCACCTCTATTAAACTGTTTATGATAACACCATTGGTGGGTGAGTTGTACAAGCATTAGCAGACAGCTGATTCAGTGGAGATAGCCAGAATAAATTTGCTGAAGCGCACATCCTGCTAATCTGTTTGAAGAATATTGTAGAGCATTAGTACCAGCACTTCATGTTATCTGCACAGGCTGATAAGGTACATCTTTATTAAATTCAGTTATTGAAAGGATGTCAGTCAGCAAATAGGAATATTTTAAAAATCTTAAAAAAAAAAAGCAGTTCTTTCTTAGTCAGAGCTTGGTTTCATGGCTGAGTGTCTAGAGGAGCCTTCTAAACACCTGGCAGCATTGTACAATGCAAGCTTTGTAATTTTAAGTGGAAAAGCTTTTTTTTCTCAGCTTCATGGGTACTGAGGCATTTACTTTTTCAAGCCGCCATTGAAAAAGAATGGTGGAGTAAGAGCTCCCCTCTCTGCTGATTCAAGAAAACTACATGATGGGAAAGACATTGTGGGAGCATGCCGGGAAACAGGAAGATTTGGTTGTGAATATTTTGGTTTGGTAAAATTTGAGGAGGGTGGTTATTTTAGTGACTCTCGACTTCACACTGTCATTTCACTTGATTTCAAGAAAGGAGGTTTACTTTTAGTTTTATTTCACATTTAACTTTAAGAAAAATTACAAGAATTGAAGGGAGGCTTTTCTGAACAGCTGAAAATAAAAATCCTTCTGCGAATACTCTCTGGCTACCAAGCTACTCATTAATGTAAGTGCCATTAACTCTATCTCAAACTTGGAAAGGAAAAGAAATCTTAATTGCAACTACAAAGAATCAATGAATTAATTTTAAAGTAATGTTGTATAAATTTGATGGGGATTTCCCTGAAGAATAAAATCACTGAGTAGAATGGTAGAATCCAGAACTTGCCTCAGAAGAGAGTCTAGAGAAGACCAAGTCTCTAAACATTGGTGGGTAACACAGGGACTTCTGCAAAGGTCTGTGTGGCATTTGTATTTGCCCAGAAGTTTACTTCTGTCAATTCTTCTGCCAGATAGCTTCTCAGAAATGCTTCTATCACTCCCAGTGAATTGTTTACAACCTCATTCAGTCACATGTGACTCTGTAAAGGGGAGGGTTACATACGTACATATCTCTTTAATATCTCCTCCCGTTCCTTCTGGTCCTCCAGGGAGTTGACAGAGAGGTCAGAGATGCTGACTGTGGCTGATGCTGTTAGGGTGACCAGGAGCACCAGGTGTCCCTCACCCTCTTCCAGCTGCAACTCCAATTTGTGTGTCTGTTCCCTACTTAGGGCTGACAGGTCAACCTGGCACCTAGAAATAAATGTTTTGAATCAGCAAGTGGCTTTTTTCCCTCCATATCAAACAGCTGCTCAGAGATAGGTGACAAATAAATCAAAAGAAATACTATTTGTAGCACTGAACAAACACATCTTTCATGTCAGCTTTTTTTTTTTTTTTTAATTTGAGTTAGGGTCTCACTCTTGTCACCCCAGCTGGAGTGCAGTGGCATAATCACGGCTTACCACAGCCTCAACCTCCTGGGCAGGTGATCCTCTTGCCTCAGCCTCTCAATATGGGCCTCAACCTCCTGGGCAGGTGATCCTCTTGCCTCAGCCTCTCAAGTAGCTGGGACTACAGGTGCACCACCATGCCTGGCTAATTTTTTTATTTTTTATTTTTAGAGACAAGGTCTTACTATGTTGCCCAGGCTGGTCTTGAATTCCTGGGCTCAAGTAATCCTCTCACCTTGGCCTCCCAAAGTGTTGGGATTACAGGCGTGAGTCATCATGCCCAGTTAGCTGACTTCAATGACAAAATTAAGACTCTGATTATTTTAGGGCCTATAATTGCTTATTTCTTATAAGGTACAAAAAATGTGTTAATTTGAAATTCGATGATTACTTACTGTATTAATAAAGTGATGGGGACTTCCCATCCCTAGGTGACCTAAGGACCCAGGTCAGTGGGAATTTGCTTACAGAAAGACCAGCATGAGTGTCCAGAGAGACAACTACCAAAAGTCTGAATTTTTTGTCACTTTTAAAACCATGAGTGTTTCTTCTCACTCATTCATAGTAACATAAATGATATTAAGCAGTGAACAGAATATGCGCTATGGTGATACCATAAATTCTACATTTAAAAAATCATGCCAATTGATTAATTGCATGCTGCATAAATCTAAACAAAAAACCACATAAATCCTCAGAAAACATGATAACTCAAGTGTTAGGCACCAGAGTTGTCATAACAGAGCTTTCATAACATAGTAGTCCATATTCTATATGCTCCTAGAACGCTCAGAACTAAATTCCTTGAAAATGTTTTTCATAAATATGCAATTGATTTTGAAAAGAAAGGTAATGTGATGACCACAAGGCTAATAAACTGAGAGAGAGGTGGCAGATACGAAGAAAAAGCATTTAAAACAGGTTATAGCCAATTACAAGAATAAATGTGGGAACATATTATCAAAGGGATGTCCAGTATCAGGGACAAATCAAATTCTTGCTCCTTCTTATTTCTACTCTATTTGCTATTTATCTTTTCGCTTAAATGTTAAAATCCCACAGGCTGGAGTGCAGTGGCACGATCATGGTTCACCACAGCCTCAGCCCCTGGGCTTAGGTGATCCTTCTGCATCAACCTCTTGAGTAACTGGGACTACTGGTGCGTGCCAACGCACCCAGCTAACTTTTTGTTTATTTGTAGAGATAAGGTCTCATTATATTGCCTAGGCTAGTCTCGAACTACGAGGTTTAAGCAACCCACCTGCCTCAGCCTCCCAAAGTGCTGGGATTACAGGCATGAGCCACTGTGCCTGGTCTTCAAACACCTTTTTAGTATGAATGATCTTAGGAACTGAACTGAAATCCAACATTCACCTTTGATATTTGCCTATTGGTTAACATGATTAGACACAAATGGGAGGAAAAGAAATATTGATGCAAGAAATGAAAATGAAAAGAAATGCTCTGGTCAGTGTCAGAAAGTCTATGTATGCTAAGTGCTAACTATTGAGAAAGTGAGAAATGAGGATTTGTGCCATGTCTGGAAAACATCTTCCTAAGGTTAGAATGTACACCAAACAGCCTCACGGTTTCTGCTGATACAACATCCATGTCCAGATACTCTCAAGCTATCTCCTTAAACTCTAAATGGTGAAAAAATATATCAAACCCTTTATCTAACATTGTAATTTTAATTGGAATTAAGCTCGTATCGATAACACCTGGAAAAAAATATAACACTGCAAAACAGCCATCCAAACATATTTTGTAATAAAAAGAAAAAACATGAATATGATTTTTAGAGATCTTTCCAGCACCTGACACAGTGCCTGGCATGTAGTTTCTTGAATGCAATTGACCCTTTGGCTTGGATAGAGAGTACAATATTAGAGAATTGAACAGGGATAATTCAGACAGTATTTTTGGCAGGATACAGCTGGAAGCTAGAAGGATCTTTTTAAAAAAAAAAAACTTTTAAAAACTCACTTTAAAAAATCTATTTTTATTTTAGAGTTATGGCATACATATAAAGATTTGCTGCATAAGTAAATTGTGTGCAGGTGAGGTTTAGACTTCTAGTGAGCCCTCTCTCCCCTGGTAGTGGACACAGTATCCATTGGGTGGTTGTGTGCTCCTTAACCTCCCTGCTTCCTTCCTCCTTTAGCAGTACTCAGTGTTTTTTGTTCCCACCTTTGTGCCTGCATGCCCAATATTTAGGGCCAGCCTATGAGTAAGAACATTCAGTATTCAGTTTTTTATTTCTGTGATAGTTCACTTAGAATGATGGTCTCTAGCTGCAACCATGTTGCTGCAAAGGACATGATTATTTTCCTTTTCTTTTACTCACTTTGATCTTGCATTTCCTAGCCCCTTCCTTGCCTTATTCTATTGTATGATGCCGCAGCACTCTTCAAGCATTAAAACACACTTAAGCCTTCTGGAGAATTTCCTTCTATGCCCACTATCATTTTACCCTAGTCACATAGATGCTGACTTCTCTTCTCTATATTAGAGTGTTGCATTTAATTCTTTAGTGTTGGAAAAGGTGTTCTATAGATGATATATGGTTCAGGACTTGCAAACTAGCAACTTTCAGACAGAATCTGATCCACAGATTTGTTAATTTTTTTTGTAGGGCTACATAAGTTTTGAATAAAAATGTTTTAAAATGCAAGGCAAATATCCTCTGAATTAGCTACTGTTCCCAGTACTGGTCTATTTCACTTACTCTACCTGGTTTCAGTAGACCTAAGGATTTATGATTCTGCAATCTCCTTAATCTACCAACAAGAAAATGGAGGGTAAGAGAGGCTGCATGACTGAATGGAGACAGTTAGTTAAAGCCGATCAAGACCTGAACTTGGGTCTCTGGAATTCAAGGTCTAGGTTCTGTACCACTCTGTCATTAAGTAACCATACATCCCAGGAGGAGGTGTGTGATGGGAGCAGTGCTTCTCAAACTAGGTAATACCTGGACTTGCATTTAATATAATTTAAATTAACAATGTAATTTTATAGGGAAGATTATGCTTTTCTGCAGCCACAAACATTTCAATATTGAGTGTATTCATAGAAGTAGTTCAACTCAGGTGTTGTCCTATACTTAATGTTTCAGAATTTTGACTTTAATAATTTGAATGTAGAGAATGCTTGTTTTCACAAACACATTGGACAAGAGAGTATCAAATGACTTCAAGCTTCTTTATCTTGGTTAAGGTTATTCAGATCTCCGATTTATCTAAAAGCTCTGCTCAGAAGTAACATGCCATTTAAAATGAAGTGTCACCTAAAATCAAGCAAAACTGTCTTGTTAACATGAGGATAAAGTTCACATTATTGCTTCTCTGATGGGTATCAAATCAACTTATTGCTGGAATTGGGTGGAAAAAAAGCACTGCTACCCTCTTGTAGTTTTTCAACAAATATATACAAAGATGGGCATATTTGCAACACAATCTATTGCAATGTGAACACAGTACTACTTGCTGTGGGACAAATTGTTTTGCATTTGAAGATTCACTACAGTTTGAATGTAGAAGTATTAAGTGGTTACCCAGAGGTTCCTGAATGGGCACACATTAATGGTTTGTATTGTTATCAAATTTAAAAAACATTGAAACAAACGTATGGACTCCAAAAATATGTTCACAGACATGTACATAGAAAAAAGATCCTGGGGTTGAAAGTTAGATTCCCTTGGTTCTAGCCCCCAACCTTCAGTAATTAGTTGCATGACTTCTTTCAGGATAACGTATCCTCATGAATTTCATTCTTTTCATCTTCAATTATGAGATAATTGAACTAGATGAACTTTAAATTCTCAAAAATCCCAAATTCCGTAACTGGTTATAACTCCTTTCATGTTTACACTTGCTATACCTTCCTTTCTTTGTAGTTCCACTATCCAAAATAAATAAATAAATAAAATATATTTATCAAATAGTCAATGAAATATTCCTCACATGTATTGCCAAAAAAAAAAAAATTCTGAAAATTGGTGTAAGAAGGCCTGTAATCTAATCTAATTTCAAATTGTCTTGCAGGGAGCACTAGGGTGGGCCTCAACAGGCACCATGGGAGGCAGTTTGAGGAAAAGGGGCATGGGCTCCCCCTCTTTGGTTCAAAGAGACGCTCCCCTTACATCTCTATATATTGAGAGTTCTACATGTGTAGTTTGAAAACCTACCTGATACATCTTACACACATCCCTGGGTTCTCCTGGATGTGTGGAGCCATGGTCTTCTGGGCCTTCAGCTGCTTGCTTTAGCTCAGCTGTTACTTTGGCTGTGCCTCCCCAGGGGGCTGTTCTCCATCCCACCACCATGCCCATGACTATGCTTGGGTCCTCATGGGTCTTCTACCTAGGGCTGGCTAGCCTTCCACTTGCCCACTTGGCTGCCACTGTGCATATAGGCCTAATTGCCACATGTCCAGAGATTGTGGCTGCTAAGGTCATTTTTGCGCTGGTGTGCAAAGCCACACCACGGGGAACGGATCTGACTCTCAGATCAACTGCCAAAGAAGGTGGATGAAATAATGCAGAAGTTGTTTCCTTTTGGGGTGATCTGTGATCAACAGAATAGGAGATGGGAAGATAATTTCCCATACCTTCTTCCCTCTTACAGATGATTCCAAAACATGGTTCTCCATGTTGCCTGTTCACATGTGGCCATGTGAGTGTACCTGCTAAGCAAACAACTGTGTCACTAAAACACAGGAAACAGTGACCAGCCCAGTAACATATTATCTTGGATTATTTCCAAGTCTTCCCTGCCTCATGTTCTTTCTCTCACACTCCCACTGTTTGGGATTGTATCTTCCAATAAAGCACCAGCACTTAATCATTGCCTCAAGCTCTGGACCGGGCTAAGGCAAAATCCATTGATACTGCTCTTGGTTACAGGTGTCTAAAACACAAACTTGACCATGTCCCTCCCCTGGCTTCCTGTCATTGTGAGATATCCTTAGCAAGAAAACAGTGCTCTCCATGACCTACTATTAGCTTCTGTGTTACTTGCTGATACACACTCACTACTTGTCATTCCAGAAACCTTATTATTCTCTCATCATCCATGCTGGAGCTCACCTGTTTCTTTATGCTTGAACAAGGCATACCCTCTGTCTGAGATGAAGTATCTACCTATCTTTGCTTGGCTAATTTTTTATTAACTCCTATTGAAATAGCTTGCAATTAATTGTCTTTCTCAATATCCTGAAATGCCTTGAGAGTAGGGACAGTGTCTTGTTTTCAGCAGCTAGCACAGCACTTGGAATGTAGCTGGTTCGCTCTAAGTATTAAAGTACTTATGGGCAAGGAAAGGGAGGTGCAAGAGAGGCCAATCATTTACCTTTGGTGATGATGCTTGACAGCAGTAGAGCCAGTATTAGTATGTAATGTGCTCCTTCTACCACCTTTATATGGCAGAAAGTGCCTTGATTTCTCTCCAACACTCACTTCACTCACTCGCCCATTAATTAATTCATTCATTAGTAGCTATTTCCTGCGTGTTCATGTGTGAGGTCTTCTGTTAACATTTTCAGCCCCTTCTAAGTCTTCTGACATCTCAGATCCTTATTTTCAGAATTACCACAGACTGTGTTACTTCAAACAAAATATTTGACCTCACAGTCCATGGTTGGGGATTCAGAAAACAAAAATTTTTTAAAAGCTCAATTATTCATTAGTATTGTCATATTAAGCAAGTCATTTTATCCTTTGTGCTTCAGATTTCCTCATCTATCAAATGGAAATTTTTACAATGCCTTCCTTTTGCATGGAGTTGTAGGAACACAAGAATAATAGGCGAAAAAACTTTGAAAAGTTGAAAATGCTTTGTAAATAGAATATCTGGTTATACTATCACATTTACCTTAATTTGATACTGGAAAATTCAAACTATCTGTACCAAACCCAACTCATCGATCAATCAATAGGATAATCAAAACAGACTCAAAACTGAAGGATATTTTTAGATCTACCTCCCCTCATTCCACAAATGGAAAAAACAAGGCTCAGAGAAATTAAGTGATAGCAAGAACCTGAACCATGCTTCCTGACTTTCATATTAGAGCATGAGGTTTTTTGCACTTAAAAAAAACCCAACTCTATACATTTGATGTATTTAACCACATGAAAGGAATATTGGCCATTTTTATGTATTTTATGACATTTCTCCTAAGAAATGAGGGGAAATTGAGGTTGAGGTTTTTTGCACTTAAAAAACCCCACAACTATATACATTTGAATTATTTAACCACATGAAAGGAATACTGGTCACTCTTATGTATCTTCTGACATTTCCCCTAAAAGTTAAAGAAGAAAAATCTCAGGGTTCTTATCCCCTCTTCTCTCTCCTGCCTTTCCATCTGCCATCCCTGAACCACTGACCCATGACATTCTGTCCCTGATGAAATAGACTTGTGATTAGCACCCTGGACATATCCATACCAGTCCCTTGAGGGGCAGTAAGTAAGTAAGTGTTAGAATGACTAGGAATTATTTTTAATTTAAAAATAAGACAGAAATCCAGCCTCGCCGATAGTTTATATAGTGTTAGCACAGGTGGCCCATACGCCAAACTACGTCACATAGCCCTCAAGTCTTCTGAGTGAAGCACTGCAGCCAGGAGACACCCAGGGGCTGACAGTGGCACCTTCTGGGCTCGCTTGCCTTCCCTGAATTTGCAGTTACTACATGCCCTGTTAAGTGGATTTACGGCTTATATAATCTAGTTTTAACTAAACTAATCCTCACAAAATGGACAATTGGTTTTAAAAGGTCCGAGCAAAGGAACTGTGGAGGGAAGATAATGTTAATTGAACAAGCACAAGTGAACAGCAATGATAAACAAGGATCTGCAGTGCTGACACTTTACTCCACTTGAGGTCTGTGACAGTCACGCTGTAATTCACAAACCAACAATGTTAGGTCTAGCGAGAATTGAGCCAAAATGATCCAAAATCATCAAGAAGAATATTTGCAATAGAAATTGACATCTGCTCTCTGACAATGAACTTCTAAGTGTATGTTCTGCCCTACAGTATTAACTAATGATATTTTGAAGCCATTATGATTAGCGAGATATTTAAAAATGGAACTTCAGAACAGGAAGGCAAGACTTTATGGGGGGATTTTAAAAAATATAATTTTGCATAATTTTAGTCCAATTTAATAAAAATGTATGAAGTTTTTTGAGATTTATTAATCTATGAGAAATACTTTATAGTAGTATAACTAATGAAACATAATATATTATAACATATTATAAATTAATATAATACATAATTCCTTCAAATGTTTGTACTTTAAAGAATTCAATATGTAACCGCCAAAGTGTTTTCAAATTCCATGATTATGCAGATTATGTTTGTACTCTCTCTCTGACATTACAAAATGCTAACTGCTATTATTGCCTTTCTGTTGTCAGAAGTTGTCACCGTTCAACTGTCTTTGGGAAGATTGCTTTACCCAGGCATACTTCTGCAAACTTGTATAATTTCCTATTCATCGACTCGAAGGTAAACTAATATACATACAGTAGTGCATGGAGACTGTCTTTAGAAACTTTGCCAATTATTTCAGAAAAATTGCAATGAGTATAAACTTTCTGAGAAAATCTTCAGAAGAAAAACAGTAACCCACAGAAGAAAAGGGATTACAAATCATAATATATTTGGTTTAGGTTGAGTTTATGAAAAACCAAGACAAAAATCAATGGCACATTCCATTCTTTATTTAAATAATGTCTATCTTTCTAGTGAAATATTTCACTCCATCATTGGTAAGAAAAATAGTAAAATACAATGATTTCATTAAAAAACGTCTTTTCAGTTTAGAATTTCCTGACTAGCTGTCTTTGTGCTTTCAAATTAATAATGCAGCAGGATTACTCCTGTTATTATTTATGTAGGAAATAAAATAATCATTCTAGTGTGGGTGTCACAAATAAAATGTTCCAAATCAGAATCTATGGAGTGTCAAATGCTCAAATGCATTGACTATCAACCTTGGGAAAAAAAAGTCAAAGACTGTTTTTCTCGTCTGCCATGCTAAACATAGACACACATTCATGGGCATCAATACTTTCCACATCTCTTCTCCTCAGCATTAAATTCAGAGACATAGATTTATTCTTATGGCTGTAGAATTGAAAGCGTTTGTTCTTCATCCAGAACTTATCAAGTTAGAATAAGTTTTTTTTATCATATGCCATTAATAAAAATTTTTTAGAAAGCAAGTGCCCAAGTAACGGTTACATTTGTAGCATTTTGTTGTCATGGTTAGTAGCAAGGCCTAGGCCCTAGGAAGAATGCAACAAATAGAGTCAGTAGTGATTCACCAACCTAAAATATATGTACCCCCAATCAATGCCACTTTACAGATAAACAAGCATTTTGCACACTAATATATAATGCTATAAATCTTGCTACATTGTATTGAAAATAACTCTGAATAAAATTGCATAACACAGGATTTACTTATTCTGCACGTTCATAAAAACTACTTGTTCTGTGACAGCACTCATTCTTGGCAATTTACTGCAGCTGTCAGCAGCCAATTTGTTCAGATTACTGCTCTGCATAAAAGTGTAACAATCACGAGGATTTATTAGCTGATTATTGTAAAGGTGGCAGTTCGTCTTGCCTGCCAAAACGCAGGTGATCAGAAAGTTAAATAATTACATGCAGATTAACATTATTTCACCTTCACCTGAAATCTGTAGTTCAGCAACAGGTAAAATTTGTTGTTCAAACTTGCAGTACGGTGAGTCACCTAAGTTGGTTTACTGAGTATTTGGCATGTTACTGAGCACTCTCTGGCTTCAGGAGAACATGTTGCATCCAAGATTGTGGTGAAATGAACATGGACATTAGAGTCAGAACACCTGGGTTTGAGCCTCAGGTCACTCCCTCCAGTTACATGCTAGCTGAGCAACCACTTACTCTCCTTCAGACTCAATATTTGTATCTGCAAAATTGGTATAATATGATCCACTCTTGTTACCCCATAGTGTTGAGCTAATGTATTTTAATAGGACCCTATGAGTTGTAAAGTTTTATTATTGTGTTTTTTTTTTCATTCATGGTTAATTTATTTATTTATATTATTTTTAATTCAGGGGGTACAGGTGCAGATTTGTTACATGGGCATAGTGCATGGTGGTGAGTTTTGGTTTCTATTAAGCCAGTTGCCCAAATGGTGAGCATGGTACCGGATAGGTAGTTTTTCAACCCTATTCTCCACTTCTACTCCCTTTTAGGACTTCCTGATGTCTGTTGGTTCCATCTTTTTTTTTTTTTTTTGAGTTAGGGGTTTCACTCTGTTACCTAGACTGGAGGGCAGTGCCACAATCACGGCTCACTGTAGCCTTAAACTCCTGGGCTCAAGAGATCCTTCTTAGCCTCCTGAGTGATACCATCCCACCCAGTTCATTTAAAACTTTTTTTTGGTGTGTGTGTGTGTGTGTGTGGAGACAATCTCGCTATGTTGCCCAGGCTGGTCTCGAACTCCTGGGCTTAAGTGATCCTCCTGCCTTGGTCTCCCAAAGTTCTGAGATTACAAGTGTGAGCCACCACACCTAGCCTGTTCCCATCTTTAAGCCCATGTGAACTCAGTGTTTAGCTCCTACTTACAAGGGGGAACATGCAGTATTTGGTTTTGCTTCCATGTTAGTTCACTTAGAGTCTTTGTTTAAAATTGAACCATCAGATGGCATTAACTTCCTAGATATCATGATGATGAGAAAAGTCACGATATAAATATCTTGGTAAATGTAGAGGCTACTTCCCCCGCTCAACACTACAACTTATTATTTCTTAAGTTTAAAGATGATTCAGATACTCTTATACTTTAACTCATTAATTCTCCTCTTCTCCTCTTTTGTATTACATTCAATTATCTTTCCACAATTACTCTGAAACTTTATACCTTCCACTAAGTCATGTTGCTCTAATTGCCTTTTCATTAATGCCTGGTATTATGAGCAGTATTTATTTAGAGAACAAGGAGTCATAACTTTCAGTATTAAATCAAGCTTCAGGTATTTACATTTAAATTCAGCAAAAAATTTATTGAGTACCTACCATGTGCCAAATACTTGTCCAGGTATTGAGGATGCTACCATGAGCAAAGCAAAACACTCAAAAACCCCGACTCTCGTGGAACTTACATTCCAATGAAGGAAAAGAAATGATAAAGCAAATGAGATGCATTGTGTGCTAAATGGTGATTACTTCAATGGTGAAAAACAAAGCAGAACTAGGGAAAGGCAATGCCAAGGATGTAAGATTCAATTCTAAAAAGGCTTGGTATAGATGCCTCCCAGATGTGACACTTGTACAC
Source organism: Carlito syrichta (assembly GCF_000164805.1). NCBI lineage: Eukaryota > Metazoa > Chordata > Mammalia > Primates > Tarsiidae > Carlito > Carlito syrichta. The sequence goes on from NW_006960769.1 coordinate 279,251, forward strand.
CGACCTCAAGAGGGTGAAGAGGCAGGACAGGCAGGTAGATCCCTGAAGTAGTGTGACAGAGGGAACACTCAGAGGTGGGAGGGCATCTGTAAACTTGAAGAAAAGCACAGAGCCCAGCCGGCTGGGAGAGCGGAGGGGAGAGAGACAGGAGGAGCAGACATTCAGGGTAGAGCAGTAACAGGGCCAGATCGGGCAGAGTGTTACTGGTCACTGCAAGGACTTTGGTTTTACCCAGTTTACAATGCAAAAACAATTGGAGGGTTTTGAGCACAGGAGTTATTTTATATGTGTTTTGTAAAAGATTTCTGTGGCTGCTATATTGGAAACAGACTGTTGCAGGAGGGGGAGTATGGAAAGAACAGGAGGCTGTTGCTATTGTTCAGATACAAGTTGATATGGCTTCATACAGAATTATAGGATGAGAGGTAATGAATTCTGAATAAGTTTTGAAGAAAAAGTCACCAGGTTGCTGGTGGATTTGATGAGAGTGAGAGAAGTAAAGGAATCAAAAAATGACTCCCAGATTTTTGGTGTTAGCAACAAATAAGGAAGAAGCTTGAAGAGGAGCAGACGTGCCTGGGGTCAGAAGCTTAGCTTTGTAATTGCCGGACTGGAGATAGTTGTTAGACACTCAAGCGGTGATATCAAGTAATGAGTGAGATCTAGGAATCTGGAGTTCAGAGAAGAGTCATAGAGTGGAGCATAGCTTTGTGGTATAGCAAGCATGAAAGTGGATGGAACCACGATGGCATAGCAAGCATGAAAGTGGATGGAGCCACGATGGGAGCAAGTAGGAACAAAGAAGATGCCCAAGGAGTGAGTTCTGAGGCTCTCCAGAACTATGGTATGAGGTTGATGAGGAAAAATCCACTAAGGATACCAAGAAGGAGCATTCAATGAGGTTAGAAGAAAAGAAGGAATGTGGCGTCCCGGAAGTAGAGTGTGGTGTCCCGGAAGGACTGTGAAAGTGTCTTTCAAGGCAATGGAGTGATCTCTGCTGAGTTGCGCACTGCTGTTGGGTCAGGTTAGGATGAAGATTGAAAACTGCTCACTGGATTGAACAATTTGGTGGTCACAGTGTCTTGATAAAAGCAGTTTTGGTGGACCATTGGGGGCAAAAGCTGACCATATTGTTCAAGTAAGAACAGAAGCAGATAATGGGCTAGATAGTTTTGTTTTAACATTCCAGATTTGCAAGTGGTTTTTTCATTCACAGTCCCTCTCATTTTTATTATGAAACAAACAAATTCTATTCCCGAGCTTGCATTTACAAAACACATTTAAAAAAATCATTATCCATGACCCAAAGTAGAAAATAAGGTGGACAACAAAAAACCATAGAATCGTAAACTAGTTTACATAGATCATCTAATTCATACAAGTATTTTCAGATTTGGGACTCAGTTTAGACCATACACATTAAAGAAAGCTATCAGCCATTGAAGGAATAGTATCACTCTCCATGACCAACTTTAAATATACTCACCAGCCACCAGCCAACTCCCAGAATAGCCTCTACTTTCTAAATGAAGGCAGACATAGATTGCTACAATGATAGGTTGCAAAAGAAGACAGAAGATCACAGTGGCAGTTTTACTACTGTTGCTTTACCCTGAGTAGTCAAATTTATTGGAAGGTGAGTCAATTATCTTCCAAACTATTGTAGAAGCTAAGTTATTCTATTATTATCTGCATTATCTCTACTGTTACCATACAAACTTCAAATAAGTAAAAACAACTTGCCTGCCACTTAGGTATAATAATGATTTGTTTTCAGTGGCAGGATGTGTTTAAATAATAATTTAACAAGCATAAAGTTAGAGACCTGGCATTTCCTGTGCCGTCTGAACATCAAATAGATTTGAAATGATGATTCGCCATAGTCATTTCTTTTTTTCTGCAACAGGCATATTTGTTAATTTGCTAATTTAGTAGAGTGTGGAACACGTTTCTATTGCCCATCCTTTACTATCTTAAAATTCAACACTCATTCCCTTAACTGTGTAAAGCAGTTTAAACTGATCCTCAAGAGCTGTCTTGTCTACTTCTATGTTCTTGTTTCAGCACTCTAAAACTCTTGGGCTTACATTGCTTTCATAGACAATTATGTTTGGCACATGACCAAAAATGGATGTCTCTTTTTCCAAACTTTATAAGACTGTCTTAGCTTGTTCAGGTAACTAGAATAATCTCTATGATCTATGCAGCTACTTGTCACAGTTCTCTCAAAATTTGCCAAAATATAAACAAACCTTTAGAAACAAGGTGAAGTGAGATAAACAGGTCTATCTCTCTGCCAACTATTTTTGGCCTTGAAGAACTCATAGTATTATCAGATAAGAAAAAGGGAAAGGTCAGTACCAAATGGGATGAGCAATCTTCATAATTTCCAAATTTGAACTTTCTTACCATAGAAAAAAATACATAAAAGGATGCCTGTCATTATGAAAAATATATACAGAAAAGGGAATATTAAGGACTTCATGTAATATCTACCTAGAAGTATAGAAAGCCAGCATATTTACAGCATAGACCCTTCATTGTTTTACCAATATAAAAAAAAAGTTTGCCTATAAAGTAATGAGGTTCAGTTAGCAAGTTACTCTGATTATCCCGTGGTCACCAAATATAACTAATGTGGCTATAAACGATAAAAACAAATCAATCTTCATTCAAGGAATAACTACATAGTATCTTTTTGAAAGAGCTCATAGCCTATTGAGGGAGATAAAATCATAAGTATATGATTATAATGAAATGTATTTAATGTATTAACAGATGTGGTGCATCCCAAACAGAACAAGATAAAACTAAGAAAACTCTGAAAATAGTGTTTTAATAAAAGGAAAAATGTGCAACAAAAGCATACGCTTTAAAAAGGCTTGAAATGCAACAATATTAGATTATAGCGGCTCATTTTATAAGCAAAATATTGAAGGTTAATATTTTTGATATTTTGAAATTGATCATCTTTGATCTCTCACTTTATAATCCCATGAAGAAAACTATTGTTTAAAACATATCAGCATTATAAAAAATTGAAGTGATAAAAATGTTGAATTGGATTCCTGTTCTTACTTGGCTAGCATCAAATTCCCTTGACTATTAGTATGTTTGAATTTTCTTCAGGCAGTATGTTTAAAGACTTGGAATTCATGTGAACTACAAGTTCTTAAACTAACAAATTCTTCTGTACACCATGCTGTTATTTCAGTATTGGCAGGTTTCAATGTGTTTTGCTGAAAAAACATATATTATATAATTATATACATATCAAGAAATATAAAACTAGGCTTTGAAATAAAAAGCAATTCATAGGATTCAACTAGTCATTCAAAATAACCTTGACTTTGTGGGAAAATGTCATGTAAGCCTCATTCGCCTTTCTTCTCTGCATCATCAGATTAACATGGATCTGCCCCACTTACATGCTTCCTTCACTAAAATTTGGAAACTCTTTACAGATTTATGAACTCCTGAGAGATTATAAAGATTCTCTACCTTGTAGAGAGTGTAGAAAATAATACGTTTTATGGTCACAATATGCTTTATGAAAATAAATACTATCTCAGAACACTTTGCAGACTATGAATATGCTCTTTGTCCTTTTATGTATCACATATCTGATGAAATTCCTCTTTCTCAGCTCCCATAACTTTTAGGCACAATGTTTCTGACATCTGGAGAAAATTTCTGGATATCAAATTCAGATAGCTTGTGGCCATCAACTGGTCAAAACTGCCACCTACTGGTCAATTCTCAAATCTATTTTTTTGATCATCTGAGCATTGCCTTTCCCTTCCTTCAAAACAGTAAAGATCATGTACAGTGATCAGACTTAAGCATACATTCTTTTAACAAAAATTCACCATCTCTCGGGTAAGCAAAAAATACCAAATTGCACAAACCTGCCAATAAAATCATCCCTTTTCCCAGCGTCTTTGTCCCATGCAGTGATATCAATGATTCCTCCCCTTTCTTCATAAAGGTGAAAATCAAACTGTTCCCTCCACTGAGGATTCAAAGTTTTTGGCATAATCTGTAAAACCAAAAAGTCATTACTGTCTAATTGATAGCAGGTAGCAGGTTTAAAAACATTCAATTTGAGACACGAAATCAAACTTAAGGTACTACTATAGTATCTAGAAGAATATGTTGTGTGCTATTTGGACAAAAGTTTCTAGAAATAATGGAAATGTGTCATGAGTGCTCTAGCTATCTTTACCACACAATACTTGAATGGACCTCACAGGTGTGTTCTGAAAATCAAAAGGTACACTTTGATGATCTTTTTTTTTTTTTTTTGAGTTGGAATCTCACTCTGTCGCCCAGACTGGAGTGCAGTGGCCGCTCCCGGCCACCGCAGCCTCGACCTGCTGGGCTCTGGCAATCCTTCCGCCTCAGCCTTCCGAGTAGCCAGAATTACAGGCATGTGCTACCACGCCCGGCTGATTTTTTGATTTATTGTAGAGATGAGGTTGATGATCTTAAATAACAGATAACAAATACCAATGATATAGAAAAGACAAATCGTATATAAATGAAATAGTTCATCCAGATACCAGCATTTATTTTGCATAATCATAGTCAATGCATGAAGATATAACCCAGTCAGTCATAAAAGGAAGATGAGCAGTCTCAGAGTGTCTTTTTTTCTTACTCTCCATGCACATTGGAATCCTGAGCTGAGAACATGAAAAGCAGACAATAAAGTTCTGTGGGAGCAGGAGGAAAAAGCAAATAGCTTTCAGGTGACCGGGTGAACTTTTATCTTAGCATTCTAGCACTGATGCACGATTTCCATTTTATATATGGAGAAACTAAGATCTAGAGTTGAAGTGATTCACCTAAAGTCAGTATGTTTTCATATCTAGAGTCTAACTCAGAGTCATTGATCAGAGCTTCAGGACTCTTCCCCCAAAACCATATGCCAAAGGTGTTTATGAATTAATAAATAAATAAATAAATATGTAAGTATATGTGTATATACATTTTTATATGGATATATTTTCTTCATGTTGCATGTAAAACATATGTATATATGTATGATATATGTATGTATAGACTGGGGAGTGCCAAAAAGCATATACACATTTTAAGAGATGTTATCCAGTATCACTTTTAGATTGCCATAATCAGAAGTGTCTGGATGTTGATGGTGACTACTCTGAGCATGTCTTGTAATTGCAGAAGTCAGATGTGACTTGTATTCATCTTTTGTTATTAGTAGATATTGAGTATTACAAGTTTAATACAGTTTTTCCTTTTTACTATTTTTCTTTTTTTTTTTTTTAAGCAGGATTTATTGAGAGGACAGAAAAGCTCCCACAGAGGGAGGGAACCCAGGGGGGTTGCCCCAGTTTTTTCCTTTCTTAAAACGTGCATACATTTTTTTGGGAAACCTTGTATATATATATATAATATATTCTTCGTGTTGCAGGTACAAGAAAAATATCTTATCTGAAGTGCAATTTTGTACTTTCAAGTATTCAGACAAGACACCTGGCAGAATCAATGAACAAAGTGACCTATATTGATGTGTTTTAAAATTCCATTTACCATTGGGTTAAGCAACATGCATATTTGTTTCTCTATTCTTTCTTTTTAGCAGGAGGGCATGCCGTGGCCTTTTCTCTTTTTAATGTATGACAGATCTTCAGATGTAAAGAGTTTGGAAGCAATGAAGTATGTTATGTGTAAAGGTAATGCAAATGAATCACAATTTTTAAAGTTCATAATCTGAAATTAATCAGCAATAAATCATGGAAAGAAAGAGCAAAGAGAGACACATGTCCATAGCTGGGTTTCATATTTCATACCTAAAGAGCAGAACTATAAAAATAAGTAATGTTTTAAGCCTACTAGAACATGGAGACGATGTTAATTGAGAAAGGACAAGATAGAAGTGGTCATAGGTTCCTATTTTTGGAATCAGTAGCTACTTTAAAATATGTTATTAAGCCCTATGGCAGAAAAAAAATATGGCACTGAATGAAAGCTATGATCATTCAAACGTCCTATAATCAGACTCAGATGAACTCATGGTATTTTGGGGAGTGGTGTGTCTTACTTATCTGCATAAACAGACTAACTTTTCAGTTTCTTTTTTAGGATTGCCTTCCTTCTGGTCAGAGATGATGCCTTCTTTTTCCATGTGGACACTCCACAGGCAATCAGACTGCTAGCAGGATTGACTGTCTGCTATTGAATCAGCTCTGTGATATATCTAACTACTTTAAGTACTAATTAAAACTTCCTGGGCTGGAAGGGACCTAGGCAGGCTGTCATCAAAAATCCATAAGAATGATGATACTACAGTGGATAAATTCCCATTAAAATGGAATGTGAACTTTAATGCCAGATGGATATGGTCAGTTGTTCTAAGCTGCCTATGTCCTAAGCTGCCTAAGCAATAAAAACTGATCAGTAAAGAGGTCATAGTTGGATACAATACAGATAAGATATGTGTGCAAAATATAGCTAGAACTACTATGGCTTTTACAAATTGTTATTACTTCTATCACTAATATATTATTATTACTATTTAATATAGCATGTTGTTATTACGAATACAATTGATACCACACAATATACTTACTACTGCTCTTCCTTCTGCTATTTTCTTTTTTTCTTTTTTTTTTTTGAGTTGAAGTCTCACTCTGTCACCCAGACTGGAGTGTAGTGGCCACTTCCAGCCACTGCAGCCTTGACCTGCTGGGCTCCAGCAATCCTTCTGCCTCAGCCTTCCAAGTAGCAGGAACTACAGGCGCGCGCTACCACACCCGGCTAAGTTTTTTAAAATTTATTGTAGAGAGAGGGCTCGCCAAGTTGCCCAGGCAGGTCTCGAACCCGCAGGCTCAGGCAATCCACTCACCTCAGCCTCCCAAAGCGCAGGATTACAGGCTGAGCCACCGAGCCCGGCTCCTTCTGTTATTTTCATTTGCTGAGCATTTATTATGGGTAAGGCAGTATTTTAAGCCCTTTGCATACACAGCATATATTAATTTAATCCCCTCAATAACTTTGTTAGGTAGGCATTATTTTAATTCTCATTTTTACAGATGGGAAGATTGAGGTATTAAGAGACAAAGTAACAAGTCGTAATAAATGTTAATGCTGGCAGTCTGCATTGGTACAAGTCAGGATGAATAAAATGTCTCAGAGTAATGTACAAACACTTTCATGGCATGTAAAATAATGTTATTTGTAGTACTGATATTAGTGCTAGTTGTAAAAATGAGAATAGCCTCACTCTTTGAGTACTTTATGTACCAAGCATCAATTAATTATGTTTTTCTCTGAGTGGTTGTTTATGTTGCTTTAAACCTCACAGCTATGTCAAGAGATAGTTCCAACCATTATTCCTGTGTTATGGATGAAGAAACTGAGAGAGAGAAGTTAAATCGTTTACCAAAGTCCACTTAGCACAGAAAGTAAAACAAACAAACAAACAGTATAGTTGTTGGTCTTGTTTTCTGAAATGATGTTCAAGGAAGTTCTGTTAAGAATTTTAAACATTATCTAGTGTGCTCACTCCCAAAGCATGGCTTTTAACCAACCAATGCCTTCCAAATATTGACAGGAACACGACAGAGATATGGTTACCTTGCTCTTGTACTTCTGATGCCCAAGCCGGAACTTCACATAGGGGTCACTCAACCCATTGGAATCCATGGCCTTGAGGTCTCGTCCTTCAATCAAGGTGATACTGACTATTCCTCTCCAAAGATGGGATTTTCTGTGTAGGTCTGACAGACGTAAACTTTGGGTCTGAAACTTTTGGCAAATGAAAACTGAGTTAGATCATTTTATTTTAAACCCAAATATCTCATTTGGCTTTATCTTTTCCCTTTTTTGTTATAATTTTTCAAAAAATAATAAAATGGATGGTTATAATTTTTAAAAATAAAAATAATTTATGGAGTATTAATTATTTATCAATTATAAATTAATAAATTATGACATTATCATCTCATGACAAATTTGTTTATTGTGTAAAAGAGGTGAGTGCTCAAAATACATTCTAGCTTTTCAACTTTTAAAATTACAAGATGTAGATACTTCAAGAATATCAGAGAATATTTGTATGTCAGACATATCTTTTTTAAAAACATGTATAAAATAAATATAGATATCAAAGAGCTCATCCACACTGTGATATTTAATTTTTAACTATTTAGCATTTTTGAAGATCTCTTTTTTTGTGTTACGAAGGGATGTTACAGGTGGTTTTTAGCTATAAGATTTGTTGCAAGTTCTATTCAGATAATTTTAAAATTTCTTTCTTGCCACATTAGGAGATAGTTGAGTTTCAGCTCAATAAAGAGCTATTTAAGATACGACAGAACAGAAAACAAAATTAATATGCCTACCTCAGATGTCTTGCTTCTGCCTAAAACTTGTATCACAAATATTTAAAATTATTTTTAAAGTTACATATGTGATTTATATTTGCAAGCATGTTCCTGGATTTATTTCACAGTATTTGAACAGATTCTTTAATGATTTTTATCATGCCCCATTCTAAGCCACAATATTTAAGCCAGTGAACCAAACCAGATTTTTCTTAAAATTAGCAAGTCTACTAAAAATGGCCTTATAGTCTCTTTGAACCAAGTAGTATATAAAACAAGCCAGATGAAGTAGCTGTTAAAACATTTTCAATCTGGATTCAGCATCAAGCAGTACTAAAAACATAGTTTCTTTAATATTGTCAAACAAGCTTTTTTCCACTTACAGTCATTTTATGAAGAAATTCAACATTCCTCTCAACCACAAAGTATTCTTCTAAATTATGGGTTATATTTATGTTCTCCTTAATCCCTTCCATATTAATGTTATAAATTTATATTGCCTGTTTTGTATAACTCCCTCTCCAACAATGACTTCCCTTTTTCCTGTCATCATAATGCCATAGCTATTTTTACCTGTCATCATCAAAGGTTGTGCATTTCAGAGTGCTTTCATTAGGAAAATGAAAAACACATTCTTCAAAAGACAATACTGCTAATATTTGAACATTTCCATGAAAATCTTCCTAAATCACATTGCATGTTTCCCTGCCTTGTTGAACAGCAAGATTTGAACATGGCATGGTGGCTCTGCTGTATTAACATCAGCACAGGACTTGGCCCACACTCCTCATCTCTGTGAGCCTGCAGTTCAGATGTGTTCTGAAGTGCAACAGAGAGTTCATGGAGCACCGGCAAGTTCCGCAGAACTCCATGCCCACTTCATCCAGAGCCCATGTGCTCCCATCTGTTCCGTATATTGGGTTTCCACATTGGATTTCATTTGAACAAAGGGCTTCTCAGATTAAAATAATCTTTTAGGATTGGTTGCACCCAAAGATGGGCACGGCCTTTGTTTTAGTTTTAAGATTTCATGCTACTTATTATTGTATATAATGCAGCCATGCATTTTGATATGTGATTGATTGGTTTTAATCCCTCCTGCTGGTGTTGATTCTGCCTCTATGAGCAGAGTCTAGAGAATCAGATTCTAAACTTTGGATCAGAGACTTTTGTTAAAAAATGTGAATGGCAAAGGAGGAAAGAAGGCAAGAACATTGTGGCAAGTAAGAAATAATTATTTTAGCAAAGACCAAGGAGCTAATAGCTGCTCATTTATATAAATTTCAGAATTTAAAAGTGTGAATGTATATATTATATCATTTGGTTTTCACCAAAACCTTATGAGGTAGGAAGACAAGTCCTCTTAGTCCTGTTTTACTGATGGTGAATTTGAGACTCATAGTGGTTACACTCATAAATAGGATAGAATCCCAATATTTCTAACAATTATTCTTGAGCTGCTTTGTTCGGAGCAAAGATTCTCTCATGGGTTTAGAGGTAATCATGATTTATATATAATGTTGCCAAAGGACACTCTCCGGTTAAGTGCATTGATTATGTTTGAAATGATATTCCAGTATAGATTTTCCAACATAGCTAACTTACAAATCCACCTTTTACTATTCTATTACATGATCACATGTATTTATAATTACAATACTTCAGCTTGATGAAGAATGTACTTAATGTCGTTTTCTATGTACTCTCTAGAAGTAGTCAAATAATAGCTGGGTACAATCTAGGTTACTCAGTGTCTTCAATTAGCCATGTTGTTTCTTTAATAGTACCATGTCTCTTGAAAACCTTGCTTGCTTGTTCCTCCTCTTTTTAAATTTTTTTTTTCTTTCAGTTTTTAGAAACAGGATCTTGCTCTGTTGCCCAGGCTGGAGTGCAGTGGTAATCAAAACTCATTGTAGCCTCTAACTCCTGGGTTCAATTGATCCTCCTTACCTCAGTCTCCCAAGTAGCTAGGACTACTGGGGTATTTTTTTTTGAGAAGCCCATGTAGAAAAAGGTATATTCCATAAACAATGATGATTTCGCTTGCCAGAGACAGTTATTTATTACTTTTATCTATTTTAAAAGTCAATCTGGCTCTCCATCACTGAGGGAGTAGTGATGGTAGTAGATCAGTGACATCAATGTCACCTGGTAACTTGTTAGAAATTCAAATTCTTAGACCCAGTTCAGACCATGGCATCAGAAACTCTGGTAGACATACCCAGCATGGTGGCTTAACCAGCCCTCCAGGTGATTATGATACACACTCAAGTGTGAGAAGTCTTGCTTGAAAGTTCTAAGATGCTTCTACATGTTCTCACTCATATGCTAGAGTTAAATGGCCCCAAAGATGGAAATAATAGACACTGGGGACACCAATAAGGAGGGAGGTGGGAAGGGGAATCAGGGTTCAGAAACTACCCATGGGGTACAATGTTCACTATCTGTGGAATGAGTCACTTGAGACCCAATCCCCACCACTATACAGTATGTCCATGTAACAAACATGTCTGTGTATCCCCTGCATCTAAAATAAAACTGGAGAAAAAATAGTTATATGGTGCTTGTGCACTGGCATTCCCCTATTATTAATTAATGTATTTGTAAACATTGTCCAGTCTGTGTCATGGATATTATTTATGCTATTTGAGGTCTTTCTTTGGAACCGCTTCTAAATTTTCTGATCAAGAAAGTAGACTGATTTAGATATTTGGAGCATTTAAAGAGAGAACTAGGAGTCTACTGAACAATTATGAAAAGTTGGTTTAACTTATTTCCTTCCTTTATTCATTTTTTATCATAGAATGTATCCGAATACTACATATTTATTGAAATATTGATGGTCAATCAAACAAAATCATTTCTTGAGCACTGGAAGGGCAAGGAGTATTAAGTGAATCTGAGATAATGCCCAATAAAATTTTAGCATTACATCTGGTACTTGGTTATCTAAGATAATGTTCTCAACTAGGTCCTTATTGAATGAGAACTTCTATATGGGAGAGAGGAGAAAGGAGGAAAGAAAAAAGAAAACCAATCCAGCTTCAAAGCAAAGAAGCAAGCCTGCAAAAAGAAGGGATAATCTTTGAACCTGTAGTTCTCAAATTTTAGCAATGTGTTGAAATTGCTGGACCTCATCTTCTTAGATGTGATTCAGTTCTCATGGAGTAGAGTTGCGTCTGTGTTTCAACATCAACATGTACCCCATGTATTTCTCACACATCAGAGGAATATTCATCCAAGTTCAGAATTAATACAGAATATCAAGATACCAGGTAAGAACACAAATTTCAAAGTCTGAAGCAATTAGACCATATATGTGTCTTTAATAAGATCTTAGAACTAATAAGTTGACAATTTAGAGAGAATATTAGTTTATGTATATTAGTCCTTGAAAAAGAATTTAAGATTGCATTTTATTATCATGTATACAGAATAGGTTAGGATAGGGAATGGGTTTTCAGTACAGTAAGTTGGCCCTCCAAGTTCACAGCTCATGCAAGCCCAGAAAAAATAAAATGAACCAAATGTTGAACTTACTTGTGCATTTTGGCAATAAAGACTCTGAAGCTCTGCTCTGCAGAAGCCCAGGACAGGAAGAGCTGGCCTGCTGCATGTCTGGATGGAAATGAACGGTCAGAGCTGGACAGAAAAGCTTTGCGCCATCTCAACCCCTCATTTTGATCAGCATTGTCTTCAAAAGACATTGTTGGAGAAAACCAGTATTTGCCTCTCAAGTCACTGTCAGAAAATGACTCCTACCATGATGAAGAGAAATGCCAAAGCAACTCTTTAGTTTCCAACCACTGTTTTCTTTAGTAGAATGAAACTTCATGATCAAGAAAATAGAGCCCAGAGATGATTTTGTGATAGAGCCTTGTGTAAGTGGTTTCAGGTTTTTGTTAATAGGTGTATCCGAGAAATAAAACACAGCAAGAGAAATCATGGAAAGAATAATTTTTCTAAGTCTGCTTCTTCAAAATGTCAAAAAAGTGATACGGCTCTAGAAGAATAGATATTACATGGACAGGCAATAACTATGATCATAGTAACCTTGCATCCCACATACAAATCTTTTGCCATGATTAAAGATGTATCTCTAAACTAACAGGGACATTTTGTCCCACATGACATTTCTCTTTGCTACTAAAAAAAGCAACCCAAATATCCCTTCCCTACTAAGATCAAGAGCAGCAAGAGATGGATTAAGAAATATATATATGAACAAGAAATCCTAGAGGCAAATTATCGTGGTGGAGCTGCAAGTCTGTGTTAATGGTCTTCTACAGCAGCTAGAGAAAGTTTTTGAATGATAGCATTATGAGAGTCATCCGTTTTAATAACATCAACAGGGAGGATTAGCTTAGAACAGTCTGAAAGATGTTAGATCACACAGAATGAAGAAAACATTCACTAAGCAGATATTATGTGCCAGAGTTTACAGACTCCAATGTTTTTTTTACAACAGACATGTCATTTTTAAGGTAAAGAAATTGAGACAAAGAAGAGATAAATACCTCACTCCAAGCCAAATGGCTAGAGACTGGCGAGGCTGAGATTTAAATCTGGAGTTACTGATACCTAATCCATGATTTTCTCCCCATCTCTCTTTTTTGTGGCAGAGCCAAAGAAGTCCATGGTATACACAAAGAATTAATTGGTACAGGATATTTCCAAATGCTCTGCCTTTTCTTTGGCTATAGATTATTGAGAAAGGCTAATCAGGGGCTTAGAGGAAATAAAAATAGGCAGGCATTAATAACCCGACATGTCATTCAGTAAAGCATATGACAGGTAACTATATCCTATAATAAATTATAGTCTAAAGTTTATTAGTAAACATTCGTGATGAAATTGTAGAATCTAGCATATACACTGAGTACCCTTCTATACTCCAATCCTAGTTAATAAAGTTGAATTCCATTCCTTGAAAAATGGGATCACTGATAATAGAGCATATCCTATTATTCTGGATCCTGATTTAAACATAGATCAAAATCAAAAAATCTATTTAGACTTAACATGTGACTAAGGGAACACAGTTATACCAATCCTCTCCCTGATACGTAGAAATAATCCCTGGCTTTTGTTATCCTGGATTTTATTATCTATGTACAACCTAATCCTTCCAAATGAGACCCAGACACTAGAAATGGAGTGAAAGACATTGCTTGCGTGTTTACAATAAGCCATGTGTAGAGTCAGTTCTTTCCTCTATTTTCAGCACAGTGGTGCATGTGCTTTTATTTAATCAAATGATCCCCGAGACACTACAAAGAAGAGATAACGACAACTTGGAAGGACTGTTTTGTGCTGCAAAGACTAGAGTGTGGTGCAATTAGCTCGATCCCAGGCACGGGCATCTTCTATCTTTTCCTTTTCCCGCCGAGTTTATTCCAGTGACTTGCACCTGGATGATGAAGCCCAACAAGCACATTTGTTCTGCCGTTCATCCATCCTCTCAAGGCAGGATTGCTTTTACAGAAAACTCTCCCGCCTGCTTTGTCCCAGCTAGTTTGAAGTGTCTCATCTAATAATAAGACTTTGATCCCTTTTTTCTTAGACAACAATTTACTGGCACCATAATCCTTAGCGAAATTCTCCTGTTTTCTATCCTTAAATTTTCTTTCTTATTTCTATTGCTTCTTTTGATACGATTATGGTGCCAGGAAATTATTTATGTTTACTTAAGATCTTTTAACTGTCCTCACTAACTTTATTTTTCTTTTTAAAGTTTTTTATTTTACATATGTGGGGTAATTGTGGACAAAGGTTCTTCAGCTTTTACTATGTTTGTTAAAAATACATACTACTGAAAATCATCTATATTGTAATCTTGTTTGTTTGCTAAAATAATCAACACATTTCTACCAACAATCTAGGAAAGAAATAATAGTCCTGAGTTTGACTTACAGAGACTTTTTTTCTAAGACTTTTAATTAAATGCTGCACATATTTTTTTTGAGTCTTGTTTTCATACCTAAGAGAAAAAATAGTTCCTGAACTTTTCTTGGGTGTATGCTATATATATGGTTGAGCAGTTCAGCTTATAAGCACTTCACCCAGGATCACAGGACCATATTCTTATTTTACAAAGTCAATAACTCTTCTCCTTAGTCTTCAATCTTCCTTCAGCCGCAATTTTGCTTGACCTGACCATAAGGCAGTGATCGGACATAACTTCCGATTGTTCTGTATTTTTCTATGTACTCTTCTTTGCCCAGAATGATCCTTTTCTTCATTTTTATGTGAGGTATCTTGGCATGTCTCAGTCTTTTCCATTTTAAAAATATTAAAATGTACTTTAATTCACTACAATGTTCTCATAAGATGGTGTGCTCAATTAATTTTGTTATCAGAATCTAGATATCCACTCAATGGAAATAACTAGAAAGAAAGTTAAGCTGTACTGTACTGGTATCACTCTTTAATGTGAAGTTAAAGTCTTTAATAGCTTTGACTTAATTAGAGCAATCTGATTTGATTTAACATAATTTTTATTATTTTCATAAGAAACACGGTAACTGCCATATCCACTGCTTAATGTTTTTTTGTCTTAAGATACAGTGTTTCCATGAATTATCAAAATTATGCTTTTGGAAAATTAGAATTTTATTGTATACTTCAGTCTTTTTTCCCATTATTTTGCTCTCATAAAAATTGAGATATAGCAAGTAGGCACTGACATTCCAGCTGATATAGAATGTAGTTTTTTGCATTCAGTGTAAATCAACTGCTATCTCTTAGACACATGTATTGGTCCTTATAAATCCTGACAAGAATTTCTTTCAAATCACATGTATACTCTTCATGCAAGATTTTATATGAGCTCTTTAGACTTTTTGCATATCAGAAAATGTCCATGGATAACCTCCTTACATATACGTCTTCTCTAAAAGTTTACCAGGGTAACAATAATGCTTGGGTAAGGAGCAACGGGTTCACTTATCAGAGTGACCTTGAATGTGACTGTGTGAGATAATACTCATCCACAGTAGACTTGGTCACTGATTTCCTGGTTTTGTGAATGGCTCACCAAAGACAGTAGCCTTGTGGCTCTCAAACACATCCATCCATTGGTGGCTTATGGAGTTGCTGAAGAAGAGGGTCACATAATGCAAGCGGAATTTGAAAGGGTGTTAAGAGAGACAGAGTAATGAGCAGCTTTCCTTATACATGGCATTTCTATTCATCATCACCTCAAAGAGGAACTCTTTTGCTTTAAGTTCTTCAAAATATTTCTTTTTGTTGTTGTTGTTGAGTTGGGGTTTCATCTGTCACCCAAGCTGGAGTGCTGTGGCATGATCACAGCTCATTGCAGTCTAGAATTCCTAGACTCAAGTGAACCTCCCACCTCAGCCTCCCAAGTAGCTAGGATTACAGGTACATACCACCAAGGCTGGTTAATTTTTAACTTTTATAGAGACTAGCTTGCTATGTTGCCTAGGACGAAAACATTGAATTCTGTGGCATTCAGAGAGACAAAGAATTATTGGCCCTTACATACCACCTAAGTACCTCAGGGCAATGACATCAATTCTATGAGCCTTAGCTTCCTCCTTGGTGAAACAGATGACCCCTAAGGGTCTTGCCTTTATGACTCTTCACTTATCAATTGTTCATTGTCATATATCCAGAAAAGACATTACTACGATACCTTCAATACAAGAATCACTTTTTAAAAAAACTTGTATATTTGTTATTCTCAAATCAGACAATTCAAGAGATTTAGAAAGGTTATTAAAGAATATTTAAGAATGAATACAACCAAATGGAAAGTACTGCTAAGTAGAAAACCAATTTGGAAGTAGCAAAATGAAAAGCTGTCGAGAGAGACATTTGACAGAGAAAGCCTTGGAAAAGTATTAATTATGGAGTTGCTTCTGGAGGCAAATTATCATTCACAATGACTAGTCCACACATTTGCTGCATGTAGAACAAACTCAACACAGAAACACCCCCCCCAAATTCTGCTCTCAAAGAAGTGAACCATGTGGATTCACTATATTTGTGTGTCTTAAGAAAACAGTAAAAACATTTCTGGATAGAGCCATTTTCCATTTAGGGTCATGAAACCATTGAAGAGAAGTCATCCTGTGTGTCCCTGAATAATGCATAAACATCTAAGACAATTATTCTTTCAGAAAAGTACAGAATAACTTCAGTGAGGGCAGCCATACAGTACACTGAAAGTAAATTAAAAGGCTATAATTATTAAAATAAGCTCACAGCAATAAAGTCTGCCAAAAAAAAAAAAAACCAGAAAGTGTGTGTGTTGGAGCCGGTGGGGCTGAATAGATGTGGTTTATACTCACTCACAGGTCAATATGTAACTTAATCTGGTACCTGTCAATGTGCTTAAGAGACACTACAACAATTCTTAAAATTCTAAAGGGAAAAGGCAGTTCTCAATCATGAGCAGTTTGAGAGCCAATAAAGGAAACTGGCAAAGTCCTAAGAGAGTAGCATTTTCATCACAAATCTATGACTACATAATCATATACCAAGTGTGAATTTTCAAAGGAAGAGGAACATTCTTAAAGATAAAGTAGTATGTTAGTAAAAATTAGCAATAATGTATGCTGTGAATGATGTGGAATTATAGCAGAGAAAAAATGGATGACAGAGCTCATTATGCTTAAATCATCAAAGAGTAAATTAAATCACAATGGCATTTAAAACACATTATATGAGGAATTTTCATATTTTCTTTATTTAAATAAAAAGCACAGTTGCTGTTTTTTAAATCATAGGATGCCTTTTCAAAGAAAGATCATTGATTATCTAGTGTATATATCTAGTACAGATCACTGTAAAAGAAGTACATTTTTCTAAAACAGAAATGGAGCAGAAAATATTCTTATTTTACAAGAGAGGAATAAAGAGCCTAAATGAAATTTCTAGATGGCATCATCACATTCTGGAAGGTTCTTGAATTTCTAGCTATTCAGAATTTCTCATTAAGACCTGATTTCAAAGAAATATGTTAAATATAGGAAGTTCTTAATTTTTACAATGAAGAAATAAAAGAGTCAATTGCTAGATGACTTAGAAAGAAGTTAATAAAGAAGGCAAATGAATACACCTATCTGTGAATCTATTTTAAAAAGTGAATTTCTCAGTTCCCGTTTAACTTTCAAAATTACTAACCAGACCAAAAATCAAGATTATTAATATAAAGAATTTAAACTTTACCCTCCAAAAGAAAGACTTCACAGAGAAATAAGATCCGACCACTTCATTTTCTGAGAGTTCCTAAAAACAAACAAATATTTAACTAAATTTTGAGATGTTTTTGAGAATATTTAATTAGTATTATAAATCAAAACAAATAAAATCAAAGAAAACAAAAAAGCAAAAAAAAAATTCCAAAGATATTTGAAATATTTAAAGACTATAGGTTTTTCTTGAATAAAATACAATTTTTTCCTATTTATCTTTGACACCATAGTAATAAAATTTAGAGATGATTATTTGTGTAATTTTTTGAGTCCACTTACCTTTTTATTCTAAGTGTTTGTTAATATATCTCAGAGTCTGATATTTCATTATAGAAAGTAGAACTGTTCAAGCATAGTTTAAGATTTTGAAATAAAGCAGATAATATCTGTTCCTTTTAACAAAAATATATATACTATGTAGTATATATATTATATATAGTCAGATATATATTATATATAGTATATAGTCGGATCTTATATATATGATTATATAGTATACTATATAGTATACAGAATACTATAAAAAATACTATATATATATTTTTTTTTTCTTTTTGAGTTGGAGTCTCAGTCTGTCACCCAGACTGGAGTGCAGTGGCCACTCCTGGCCACCACAGCCTCCACCTGCTGGGCTCCGGCGATCCTTCCACCTCAGCCTCCCAAGTAGTTGGAATGACAGGTGTGCGCTACCACACCGGCTAATTTTTTGATTTATTGTAGAGATGAGGTCCCACCAAGTTGCCCAGGCGGGTCTCGAACCCTTGGGCTCAGGCAATCCACTCACCTCAGCCTTCCAAGGCACGGGATTACAGGCTGAGCCACCGAGCCCGGCAATACTATATATTATAGTATAGTTTTATAGTATATAAACTATATATAGTACTACAAATACTAAACTATACTATAATATAATTAACTTAGCTAACTTAAGCTTCTCCAAATTAATTGTCAAGGAAATAAATACTGAGAGAATTGGCTATTGGGTGAGAAACAAAGCAAAGAATTCAGAGTATTATATTACTTGATCCTTAGAACTTTATAAAACAAAACCAGTTCAACTTTAGGAAAGAAAAAACTATTTACCTATTTTTAATCAGAACATCTAAATTGCATGCTTCCTTTAAAATTTTGCATTCTGTGTCTAGGTGTCAGTTATGAATAAGTTATGGGAAAGTATCAGTCTTTATGGTGAAGAGGAAGTAGTTTTGCAACTTTTTAGATTATTCAACAATTTTATGTTAGCAACTAAGATTTTGGGGGTGCGAATTTTAACGATCAATATTTAGGACTTAGCTTTCCCAGTTAAACTTTAAGAAGCAAATATATTAGCCACATTTGGATCCACAGACAACCCTAGGTTATGCTTTTCTTGCCATGTTTAATTACTTCTGCCACTCAGCAACTAAAATTTATATTTCATTTGGTAACTCATACTCTCACGTAAATTTAGGCCTTTATTCCAAATGAAACAATTTAATTTTCTTGTGGACCCCTGTGCCATTTAATATTCTGCATGTGTATGAAATTTATAATGGACCAGACAAGTCCTTCCTTTCACTAGAATTTCTAATGATAATAACAATAACAGCAACAACAATAATAGAACACCTGGCATTATGATGATGAGTCTTAAACAAAAGTGCTGATTTTATTAAGAAGAGTAAGAAAAACAGCATAAACTATTCATGAATTCCAGAGAAGATTTGTCTTAAGTCATAATTATAGATATTTAGTTACACTTCAGTCTTCATCAAGACAAGAGGCTGATAAGTGAGGAAGAATAACATTTAAAAAGTATTAAAATTATAAAGCAACAGCAAAAGGAAATAGGACAAAAAAACAAAGACATCAAATTAATAAAGGAAAATTATTGAAATTATTCTGAATGATGAATTGTTGAACTATTTCTACCAAGATTTCTAATTTGTGAAAGTAGTAAGATCTATTGGGAATGTCTTATCTATTTCTATTTTTGCCTTCAAAAGTCTAACACATACTAAAAAAATTTATTCTCAAAGATAAAAAATCTGACTGCGAATTTAAAAATTAACCAACTTTTAAACTAAAAAAAAATTTAGAAGAAAAACTTTTTTTTTCTCTCAAGGAAACAAAACTACAGGACAGTTAATTTTTTTCTAACAAATGAATATAATGCTATTTTCAGTCTTCTATGTAAAATAAATCATAGAAATCTTTAAAGACTTTTTATCAGCTAAAATAAGATTAGCTAGTAAGCTTTCATTAAAAGTGAGATTTTATTTTATTTTTTTAGTCAGGTTCTCTGTTGCTCAGGCTGGAGTACAGTGGTATAGTCATATCTCACTGTGACCACCTACTACTGGTCTCAAGCGATCCTTCTGCTTCAGTCCCAAGTAGCTGGGACACAGGTGTGTGCCACCATGCCCGGCTATTTTTTTTTGTATTTTTTATAGAGATGTTGCCCAGGTTGGTCTCGAACTTCCGGGCTCAAGCAATCCTCCTGTCTTGGTTTCCCAAATTGTTGGATTATAGGTGCTAGCCACCATGCCCACTGTAAGTGATATTTTAAAATTAGTCTTAATGTGTACAGAGATTTAAACCTAATACCTACTATTATAATTTGGCAATTCTTCACACTGGAAACATTCATAAAAGATTTGAAATTGTGAAACCTGAGATGCAAATGTAAGAGTCAAGGCAGCTACCATTCCTGATTACATAAGCCTGCTTTTATTACAGCAGTTTCCTTTAAGCGATTGAAAAATAAATACACAGCTGGGCTCGGTGACTCAGCCTGTAATCCCGCGCTTTGGGAGGCTGAGGTGAGTGGATTGTCTGAACCCGCGGGTTTGAGACCAGCCTGGGCAACTTGGCAAGACCTCATCTCTACAATAAATCAAAAAATTAGCCGGGCATGGTAGCGCGCGCCTGTAGTTCCAGTTACCTGGAAGGCTGAGGTGGAAGGATCGACAGAGCCCAGCAGGTCGAGGCTGCAGTGGACAGGAGCGGCCACTGCACTCCAGTCTGGGTGACAGAGTGAGACTCCAACTCAAATAAATAAATAAATAAATAAATACACATATAATTTGTATGAAGTTTCCTGGTCAGACTTCATTCACTGTTCATCAAAACCATGACTCTTGGATGCTTTCATCCTGTCAATAATGGATGACTCATGATATTAACTAAGCCTATCAATCATTATGTCAACCAGGGCTTTGGAAGCAGGGGCCTCACAAAAGTATGTTTTCCTTGTGGACATTTAGGGCACTTAAAAACCAGTAAATTCCCCAGTTGCATCCAATTTAATACCTATCCGTCCATCTGTCCGTCTGTCCATCCATCCATCCATCCCTCCGTCCATTTATCTTGCTGAATTAAAAGACCATGTAATCTGCCAACCAGCCTTTAGTTCTATTATCCTGGAACTCAGTTACATTACTTCTTTCCTTTTGATCAGCCCAGGGACCTTGGGAAACAGGTCGGCTTATTTGGTAACACACACCAGCGATGTGAAGGCCAATCAGTCATCACACAAT
Organism: Carlito syrichta; assembly: GCF_000164805.1. Taxonomy (NCBI): domain Eukaryota; kingdom Metazoa; phylum Chordata; class Mammalia; order Primates; family Tarsiidae; genus Carlito; species Carlito syrichta. The sequence goes on from NW_006960769.1 coordinate 300,344, forward strand.
AAACATAGATCTGGAACACAAGAATTGTGGAATCCATCCTCTGCTTGACATTACATATTTTCCTTTCACTTTGTGCCAACTCATCTAGATTTGCTCCAGAAGAACCCACAACATTAAAAATATTTTATGCCTTTAGGAAAATATTGTTAAAACAGTAAGAAAAAAATAACTCAACATAAAATTTAATTATGGCTCCATGTATTTTGTGGGATAATCAAATATTCACTGACATTATAATATTTCTGCTTTAAATAAACTTACTACAAATTTCACGATTTTGATTAATTAGAGCCAAAATATGTTCCTTAATAATAAAAATGCTCATTGCTGTTCACCATATGTTCATGGTTACATTTTGAAATCTCAGAAGTCTTGATTACGAGGTTGACTATAGCATTTCCAAGCAATACAGATTTTGGAGTATAAACAATAGCAAGTTTAAAACTTTAAAAAATAATTTTAAGTTTCCTTCAAAAATATTAAACTTATTCTTTTCAAAGACATCCGTGAAAACTACAAATGTGACACTAGAAAGTAGAAAATAACTATTTTTTAGAAAATGACTAGAAAAGTCATTTTGATAATTCAGAGTTGAGACAGTCTATGACCAAAAGTATTTTCATTTTTTGGAACTTTCAAAAAATCACCTATTTATTATCAGGATATAAAGTTTTTGTCGAAAGGATCTAATAATTGTTAAATAATGGTTTTTTTTTTCATTGTGTCTAACTGACTATGTGCGCTACTCAGAGAAGTGTTAATCTGTTTTTCCCTGTTACTTAAATTAAAGCACTTAGAAGTTTTCGTTGATGCATTTTTAATGTGTCATCCAAGGTGTCAGGTTTAACTACTACACCCTGCTGACTTACAGAGTTGAAAGTGTTCTCTAGTTTAAATTAATGATATTCTTGACAAAAGTCTTATTAAAAATTGCTTCATTCAACCAATGAATACAGTGTTTTATAGCTCATTAAAATTATGCCATGATTATGATAAAATCTTTATTAAAAAGATGTATTACTAAAAAAAGATACAAGCCATCAAGTAACAGAAGATATAATGAGATCTCATCATAGTTGTCTATATTATATTATTAAAAGGATGAACGTTCCTTAAAGAAAGCAATTCTAAACTGTTATTGTTGAAGATATGAATTGCAACATGTATATTTTTATATTATCACAATAGCATTCCTCATATAATTGAAGTAATTTATTGAAGCACACAGTTTATAATTATCTCACGCTTACCCAGTAATAAACTAATTATTCTAAGTTAAAACATAGACATACACAAAGTGGAGTGTAAAACCATAGCTGCTTATTGTGTGATAGAGTCAATATTATATTCAATTTTTGATTTGATCCCATAAAATTTACTCACAAAATACTCATAAATCTCCTCTTTTGAACTCAAGAAACTTTCTTGATGAATAATTTAGCCTTAGAATAAATTATCAGTGATGAGCTTCTTCTAAAGAATAAAATATTGCAAGAACTCAAACCATTACCATTTCTCTGCCAAAACACATTTTGTCACATTAAGTATAACTCTTTGACCTGGATAATTCTTCTGCTGCCCAAGTTTAGGGAGACCTTGGTCTCTTTCTTCTTCAAATAACATTCTTCTATAACAGCTGAGTGTGGGGCAGAATTTAAAATGAGCATAATGGAAAGTGTACTTGTGGAAAGCCAGAATGATGTTTCAAAGGACGGTACCATCCCTAGGAGAGGCAAAACTGTGGAATTTATCACTATTTACTAGCTTACATACCATTAAATATAGCATATATTTTATACATTCTTGCTTTTCAGAGACAAGTTGAGGTACATTTTTTCCTCTATATGTTATCAGGTGATAATCATTTACTCTAAATAATATATAAGTTGGTCCTGAACAGTAATTACAATTTCCCTGTCCTCAAGCTGGTCACTCTTCTCGTGATTGCAATAGTAAATACAACCCCATATTCTGTGAGCACCATAAGTAGCAAAATTTCCATTGAAAGAATCTATTATTTAAAAAGACCAAAAAGAAGAATAAAAAAACAACAAAAAGAAAGAACCTATTATTGGTAGAGGTATGGAAACAATAATATGGAAAGAAATCTCATCACAGAACGTCAAGATGATGAAATTGATGAGCAGATGTTTAAGTAATGGAAAATTCCATGAGCTAATTGACCTTGTATATAGGAGAGGCATATTAAAAACATAACAAAGTCAATTGAAGCTTTCTTCCTCTGTAGTAATATGACTTCTGAAGGAAACCAAATAAAGCAAGAAAAACTCCACACTGGAGAGAATTTCTACCAACCCAACATTGTCTGCTATCTTTTAAGTGTTTGCTATAAAGTTTATAATTCTTAGATTTTATATTCACCATTGGTGCTCAAAGACAGGCTGTGTGACCAAACCCTACCACAACAATGCAGGGAACCTCATTCTGTAAATCAAGATTCTAAAGAAGAAAATGGTCTGTGTTTATATGAAAAATTACTTTTGACTTTGAGCATAGTTATAGCATATTGAAATCCCCATATGTCAATATAATGCAAATAAACTTACACCCTCTTTCCGAAGATGAAAGAGGAAAAAACCCTTACTCAGACAAAAATCTCTAAGAAGAAGATAGAAACAATTAGAAAACAAGAACATAGCAAAACTTAGAAAACTACATAGCATAGTTGCTTATCTCTTAGTTTTCTAGGAAGCACAGTTTACTGGAGGAAAGGATTCAGGGAGCAGCATCAACTTAGCAATGTGTATGAAGGATGGTGGGTTAGGTAGTAATTGAAATTTCAAACTTTCCTTAGATTGTAAATTTATCACTGAGCTCTTGTAACACTAATATGGATGAATATGGCAAATTTTTCAGGGCACAGTGAAAATCTGAATGAATTAGCAGGTGTTCAGTATGTTCTCATAGAAAAAAATCAAATGAGGGAATCGATTTTACTTCACTTGGCATTCAATATTCCCATTAACTTTTTTAAAATTGAAAATCCCTTAGGCTAAAACCCAAAAGCTATATTAACACATGTGCTAAATATAATCTGCCATGTACTCAAATGAGTGCTGAGTTAGAGGAATCCTGTATCTTTAGTGGAAGCTTGAAAAATGTACCAGTTTAAATGTTCAAATAGGTTATTAACAATAACCTATTAAAGGCTCGGTGGCTCAGCCTGTAATCCCGCGCCTTTGGGAGGCTGAGGTGAGTGGATTGCCTGAGCCCACGGGTTCGAGACCCGCCTGGGCAGCGAGACCTCACCTCTACAATAAATCAAAAAATTAGCCGGGCGTGGTAGCGCATGCCTGTAATTCCGGCTACTCGGAAGGCTGAGGTGGAAGGATCACCAGAGCCTGGCAGGTGGAGGCTGCGGTGGCCGGCAGCGGCCACTGCACTCCAGTCTGGGCGACAGAGTGAGACTCCAACTCAAAAAATAAAAAACATAAAAAATAAAAAATAATAAATGTAAACTCCAAGAAGTTTAGATATAAAAATAGTGGATAATAGATGTTTATTATTTATTTTTTAATTTTTATAGACTGAGGAAAATACATGGATATATTTTTACTTAATTTATCATTAAAATTAAATGTAAATATAAGTAAATGTATTTTTAAAGAAGAATATTTTTATTTTTCCTTTTATTCTACAATGAAATGTATTATTTCCACTAATTAACACTAAATGCCATGTAACATCCTGTTCTAGCATTATATGTTAAATACATCTGGAAGAGAGAATATTGCTACATATTAATAGATTGCTATGGTTTTTTACACAGATATATCATCATATAGACACAATGAAGAAAGTCAAATTATATGCGTTTAAAAATACATGCACTTTTAATATAACACTAATTGTAAAGTACAATTACAAAAAAAAGAGTACTACAAATATGAACAGTGGAAATACTTTAAAACTTCTTAAAATTTTATTTTGATTAGTAAAAAAACAGTGAACACTAAGTCAGAAATATTCAGCAACCTTCCTTAATAAATGTTTTTCACATTATTACAAAAATAAAGGTGATTTTTAATGGGGCCCTGACTTTTTGTGAGTCAAATTTTTTTGGTCATTAATGCTATAAGAATTAGTAAGAAACGATATAGTCAGAGACACTTGTTCAAACAGATTAAGTCATTACCATAAATAATTTTTTACATATTAAGAATTCACAATAATAAAAATGACAAAATTAAAGAATAACAAGTAATAGCATGATTCAGTCAGAACGAAAGAAAAAAGATTGTCATGTTCCAGGGTCTAAAAAAATTAGTCATTTTTAAAAAGGAATACTGACTTTTAAGTAGAAATTTGAACAAACAAGATTTTTACAAATAAAATCCGTTTTATTTGTTTCAAGGCCTAATCATAAAAGTTTAGTTTCATCTTGATATTTATCTGTGTCCAAGGGTGACACCACCACTGAACAAATAAAAAGCTTAGTTTATAGTTTATATATCTTATGAACTATAAAATAGTCAGGGCTTAGTAAGTTACAAGAATCAGAAACTTCTCTCACTCCCAAGATTCATTTATTTCTTGAGGTGAGAAGAGGCAACGAGGGAAAATTGTTCTTATTGTACCCTTCAAAGATCTAGCAATATAAGAATTTTTGAGATTAGAAAAGCTCATACTCAATTTTCCAAGACCAAAACCAATAAATTGTGTGAATCTTTCTTCCAGCTGGAGTTGTCCCTGCCCTAGCCTCATCATTTTATTCCTGGAGCAAAGCAATTTTCTAGACCCTGTTTGCACATAGAGTCAAGACCAGATGTTGAGAATGATGTTGAAAAGTGACCGGAGAAGTGCAAAGGGATGATTTGGATGACATTGATCAGGTTGATTTCTGTTTATTTAAAAAGCACCACATGGTTTGCTTAAAGTTTATGGGAAAAAAATAACAATGGAATAGTGATGAAATCTTGTGTTACAATTTAAAGAGAGATTAGAGAGATTGGGGGAAGCAGATGATAGTTCTTCTCAACAAGAAAAGCTGAAAGATCACATGCTAAGAATTACCTTACTTGATCTTTTCCAACTCTTCCTCATTAGCATTGTCTGTAAATGAAATAAAGCATTTTCATTATCTTTCCACTCAAGTCAGAATAGGGCAGCCAGCTGTTTTCTAGAGGAAACATTTATTAGCCTTTTAAAAGCAAGTAGTTTCCAGCAACAACTATACAAGACTAAAGTTGTTTTTCACACACACACAAAACTAGAGAAGCAACTTTAACATTCAAACAGCCTTTCTGGTGAGAGTTCACTTGTCTTATTCCTTTTCACAAAGAAATGGGACAGTAATTTTTTAAAAAATGAAACATTGTGATACCTTAATTATTGACTGAAGAAAAACATATTGAGTCTCATGATTTACAATTGCTCCTTTTGGTGGTGAAGGTTGAGGATACATATGTTTCTGTGACCAAAGATAATACAATCTTTTTTTTTTCTCTTCAAATACATTCAGAGTCTTTTGCTTTGATGGCATCTTAAAATTGACTCTGCTTCCAGTTAATCTTTAACTACGTCAGGATCTACAAATGCTTTCAGTTTTTAAAAAATGCTGCATATTGTAATGGTTATTAGTGTATTTCTCTGTTAATTATTTAGACAAAGTATATTCTTTTAAACTAGCTTATGTCATAGTAAGAGATATTCATAGCCAAAAGTTTTAATTAAGGTCTGGATATTTGTAAGTGTGTCCAAGATCATGGGTCTCTTGCATGAAATAAGCCATAAAAGCCTAAAGTTTTTTAATTTCCTCTCTTCCCTTTAAAAAAAATTCTCAGTGAACACAGAAGTATTAGCCTTCCTTATTAGCCTCTTTACTCTTTCTTAGCAGTACCATTACCTTTAAGGTAGATGAAGTAGAGAATAATGAATATAGGAAATGCCTCCTATATTTGTCTATCAAGAAAGTGCACTGGTGTCTCTAAAAACTGTATCTCCTTCAGGAGAATCCACTATAAAGAAGAACCGCTTTAGGAATCACTCATGGATTACAAAAATACTAAAAGAAAAGATTTTAATAGAAGACTAAGGCAATCTTTGACCAAAGCCACAAGAATGGAATTCTATAGAGGAGGGTAGAAAATAAGAAAATCATAAAATTGTCAAAGATAATGATTCATTCTCTCCTTTTTTTTTTTTTTTTTGAGTTGGAGTCTCACTTCATCACTCAGGCTGGAGTGCAGTGGCATATTCACAGTCACCCCAGCTTCAACCTGCTGGACACAGGCGATCCTTCCACCTCAGTCTTCCAAGTAGCTGGAACTACAGGCACATGCCATCATGCCCGGCTAATTTTTTGATTTGTTGTAGAGATGAGGTCTTGCCAAGTTGCCCAGGCTGTTCCCGAACCTGTGGGCTCATGCAGTCCTCCTACCTTGGCCTCCCAAAGTGCTAGGATTACATTGCTTGAGCCACCACACCCGGTAATATTTTGTTTTCTATAGGTAGTGGTCTCCTAGGATATATTTTCTCTATATGCACTCTGTGTTCATTATTGACCAAATTCCCACCACTACACAATTTGTCCATGTAACAAATATGCACGTATAGCTCCTGAATCTAAAGTAAAACAATTTTTAAAATGTTGACCAAAAAATGGAAAAGGAATAGATTTCCTAAGGTTACAGTAATTTCTTCGACCCTTTTTTCTCAAATAGAGCCAAGAAACTGCAAAGTATTGTTATCAAATTCTACTATAGAAATATTTTATGTTTTTGAAGTACTAATGTCCGATTCATTTTGAGGCAACAAATTCCAGCATTGGTTTGTGGAGATGAGCATACAGTGGACATGTAATAAGTGTTTGTTGTTGATGTTTAATGAGTCATTATTATCAGTATCATTATCACCATCATCACTGTCAGCACCATCGCCACCACTACAAACCACTTCCTCCATTATCACCAAAAGGCAATTGGAAACCTAATAGTGGTATGCTATATTCACAAAAACTGTACCAAGTTTTTAAGTGTGAGATAATATTTGCTCAACTTTCTCAGAAAGCAGAGTTTCAATGGCCAAAGAAAGGTAATTCCTAGAGCCAATATTTTTAGTTAAATTAAGTGAGAACAATTAAGATAAATGAATAAAAAAGTAAAATATCTCATGGATATTTATCATCATCATCTAGCACCTAAGAATCTTATAATATAAAATTCCAACCTATAAGAAACGTCATGCGGCTGAGGTGAGTGGATGGCCTGAGCCCGCGGGTTCGAGACCCGCCTGGGCAGCGAGACCTCATCTCTACAATAAATCAAAAAATCAGCCGGGCGTGGTAGTACATGCCTGTAATTCCGGCTACTCGGAAGGCTGAGGCGGAATGATCGCCGGAGCCCAGCGGGTCGAGGCTG